>NC_060208.1:14057500-14357500 GCF_021130785.1 Homalodisca vitripennis
GTACTTATAAAATCAGTAATTTAAAAATATTTTAATAATCATTTTTGTTTCATACATATTCAAATGAAATAATCAACAAAATATTCTCATCGTTATAAGCACTTTAAAGATAAAAGTATTTCCGTCGCAAAACTGACGCAGGAAAGGGTTATTGGTAAAAGCGGAGTGGATATAAAGGTTTTATGTTTGTGTTGGTGATTAAAAATTCGTTAAGAGGGTCTGTCCCACATATTTGTTTTATATACACTTGCAAATAAGGTGAAATGGAAAATAATATACATAAATAAATCATAGTCCACCCTGAGTTCAATATTTGTCCACTCCGTTTACGTATCAAAGTATATATAAAATGTTTTGTGTGTTAGACGCTGTAATTTTAGAATTAAAATCATACATTCCCTTTTCTGGCATTTTACAATCCACCATACTGAAGCGTTCTAGAGCAAAAATGTTAACTATACAAACATCTGAAAACCTATAAAATCTCAACTTCTAAAGGAAATCCATACCGAAACATATATTACTCTGTCCAAAGCAAGAATTCCAGTTGAAACTGTACTCTATTGTGTGTCCCCAGAGCCTTGGAATGTAGTCAAAGCAAAGACTCTGAATTTACCCAAGACACGGTGATATTGAAGAATACCTTCAGACGAGAGGATCTGACAGTGTACACCCATATGGCGGCTATCTCAGTTCCATGTATTTTACTGGAAGTTTTTTTACTTGTGAGAGAAACTTTATTTCAACACGAAATATGACATTTATGAGTCTGTACTAAAGATATATTGATATTGATAGATGATAATGAAGGTTATTGATAATGTTTTCTTGAAGATGTGATGAAACTCTTTCTACGTATTTGCATGGATTACTTAATTTGTATTTAAATATGGTTTAAAACACGTCAAAATTAATTAGTTCTAAATATGGCTTTAAACTATAGATTTTATGTTCAGCTTCCTACACACATGGTAATGAATGAGGACACAGCTATCTTTTTATGTAATTTTTGACAATGCGTTACCATGTTTTCCGATTCACGCCGTGGCCAGACATAGTCAGCAGAATTAAAACCTTGAAATATTTCGCCGACAATGTGGAGAGCCATTTTTAGTCAACATATACCAGAGCGGAACTGCCTAAAATACGTATCCGCTTACACAAGTTGCAAGTGGTTGGTTTAACGGTCAGTATATCCTCAAACGACCGACTTCTGCAGTTCACTAATCGCAACCTCTGGAAAGTTGTTCTTAATTTTTTGCCTGTTTCCAGAGTTGCTCCTGACTTCGCCAGACATGTTCCCACCAGTAAGCGGTTTTTGCCAGTGCTAGTATCCGATATCTTGTTTATGTTAATACGTGTGTACTGTAACTAATTAGTCGTACTTACGTCCGGTATGAACTAACTCCCTCATGTTTGGCGTTATATCCTGTACACGTTTGTTAGCTTGATTTGCATTCACTTTTTCGTAAAGCACACTTAATGTGTTTACGTAATTATTCCTCACTTTATGAAATGAAACGGATCCAAATGGCTATGTTGCTATGTTAGAGAATTTAACAAAAAGATGCAAATAATTTACTATCAACCTTCCCTGGAAATTTGTAGTTCAGGGCACGTAAAATAATAAGTGTATAATTGTTTTATATATTTAATTGAAATACTGATAAGAAAATTATCTGAAATATTTTAATGAAGTTTGGCTCGTATGAATATCACAAAACAGTTCAACTTCATAGATTGACCGGTGTGTTGTAGCTAAATCTGCTCCATCACAGGATCGACCTTTTATTTTAGTAAACCTCTTAATTGAGCAATACACTTTGAGCTGTAATTTCATTAAATCAAAACCATAAAAAGACATTTGATTGTTGGTAACAATAATATAATTCCTAGATCCTTTTTTTATCACATGATTTAAGTTTAATTAATCTTCTCAGGCAGATTCGTAGACAATGAGTCTACGAAAGCTATTACGTGTATTCTCTATGCTTACACCGTAGATATAATTATTATAATCTTATTTATGATTTTAGTATAATTTCCTTATGATATGTCAAATAAATCTTTATAATATTTTTCATAAGCACGATAATAACATAAACTTACAGATAGCTTTACAGTTTTCAATATTCTACATACATTTATGGTATACTTAAACAACTGAATAAAATAATTTAATTGGAAATTCAGCAATATAAACTTGCCCTGCCACAGCAGCTGCCTCGTTCTTGGAAACCACTAAAACACAAAATTCAAAAGCACGCGCGAGTGACGGTAAAAGCGTTTCTACAAAGGCTCCGAGAGGGTGCTAGGGCTTGAAATTGAATTACGCCGCGGTAGGGCGCTAATGTTCATTCATTGTAGTGGTGAGCACGTCAAAAGCCATTAGTTAGGCTGAACATCTTGATCCCAGCAATAAAACATTATTTGGACAGTAAAATTCTCTATTAAACCACACACGATCTAAATTATTTCAACGGGCACGATATACTCTATTGTTGCTTGCATTGTTATGACAAAGAGAAAGAAGAATGAGTAACGTCATGCTATGTTTACGTGCACTTAGATGGAAGAAACACTGACAGTTTTAAGGGTTTTCTTGATTGGAAAAAGCGTCCAAAAGCTAAACAAAACCGCAGTACAACGTAATGAAACAGGTGAGAATAAAACTATTTTCGTTACTGATATATAAAAAAATGACGGATAATTTTCTGAATAGGGGCTAATATTAATAGTTCCTGTGTTATTTGGGTGACAGGAGATCACACTCTTTTGCTGTGAGTACAGACAGGCTACTGAAAGCGGTCCCGAAAATTAAGAGGGTCGCAGAGGAAAACAAAGCCTGTGTTTAGCACACACTGAGGGGAATTGAGAGAACATAATGAATTGGCAAAGGAAATGCAAGAGTGTTTAGGGAAACCATACTCAGACAAGGAACCTAATGGGGGTTGTTATTTTCTGAATAGGTCTAATGTTAATAGTTCCTATGTTAATTGGGTGACAGGAGAGCACACTCTTTTGCTGTGAGTAGAGTCAGGCTGCTGGAAGCGGTCCCGAAAACTAAGAGGGACGCAGAGGGACCCAAAGCCTTTGTTGAGCACATACTGAGAAGATATAAGAGAACATTCTAAATTGGCAAAGGAAATGAAAGAGCGTTTAGGGAAACCATACTCAGACGAGGTACTTAATGACAGCTGTTATTTTTCGAAAAGGACTAATTTTAATAGTTCCTGTGTTATGTGGGTGGCAGGTAAGCACACCCTTTTACTTAAGGAAACAGGATTTTCCCGGACATTTACCATAGTTTAGTCAAACAAAATATCAGTAACTATGTTTGATTTATCTGTTATATTATTTTTAAATTTTAATTTTAACCTAGTTTGTAATTATGTGTTAGATTATTTATTTACCTAAAGAAGAGATCAGATTGCAGATCTCGAAACGTAGTTTACTGACTTTTTTGTTTCACTAAACAATGGAAAATGTCCGGGAATATCCTGTTTCCTTCACAATCCTTCCATCGTCAAAAATAAACTTCTAACTCATTTATTGTGAGTAAAGTCAGAGTTACCAACCACCGATGTGAAAATAATAAATAGGTTCCGCCATTTTTGTGTTTTTTCATTTTCCTTTGACATCTATTGAATATAACTTTACATCCTCACTAGTATTTGTAAGACTACGGTGAATAAAAGAGTGACATTAGTCAGTGACGGAATTGATGTGACCTCAGTAAACAATAACTGTAAGTGCACAAATATTCGCAGCGCGGAAACATCATTTTGCCGTCAAATATTGGGGACGGCAATGCAACGCTAATTTCATGACCGTTGCAACAATAGGCGTATCGTTTAGCTACAATGACTGTCGTTACAATGACAGCCATTGTAATACAATGACTCTATTGATGTGCGCCGTCGCGACGCATCCGTCTGTCTGTCGTTCTGGATACAACCGAGTCTGGATAGTAGTAATGGATACTACTGTGATTGACATATTATTATCAATTGTAGCGTGTAAATGCGTTTGATAACTGGCGCTTCTATCATTGAAGCAGAAGGCATTTTAACTATCTATTTTGAATATTTTGAAATCAACACGAGTTTATACAACCCAAAAACTACTTGTAATTTTTTTAAAATTATTTTTTTTTAACAATTGCCATCCATAATGTTTGTGATCAGTATATTGTTACAAAAATTATGTTTAGAACACCATATTTACTAAAAGATTATTTTTTACAGTACCTTTATTTTCCTTATTTTGTATTTAATTATCGTGTGGAGATATCCAATTAAAGTTTTAGTAGTCGTATAAGAATTTTAAAATAAAATATGGAATACTGTTGTAGCCTCGGTGTGTATATTGGTGTATTATGAAAATTACTCAATCTTCGTATCAATGCATTGCACATTTGGTACACCAGTTGATAACAATATTCCAATATCTACATGGATAATAAGCGGTAAGATATTCGTTAAAATATAAATTAAAAAAAAAACAAAACAGTATATGTGAATGCTCAGTTTAGCTCAATTTCACTTTCTGGTTACAGCAGCATCTGGAATCTGACACTGCCTCAGACTTTACATGCACTATGTGGAGTCTACATCCCTCTGAAGGGATCTACCAAAGCTGGAACAGTGCAACCTTCTTTTGCAATAGTCTACTACTTCAAAATGTACTACTTCCCCCATGATTTCGGAATTCAAAACGCACTCTCGAAACACGATGACTTATAAGTCTTCGTGTTGAATCGTTTCGACATCATAGACACCTAGGCTAAAAAGAGTTCCATCTTGTTTTCCCAGAAGACATCCATTGTAATCTAAATGGAAAGGTGTTCTCATTGTCTCATCAGGTGCCCATTTGAGTGCACAATTTTTAGACACAATCTCTGAGCACAGCTAAGCGACCGAGTTTTCTACACTAAACGTAACTATGGTTCAGCAGAAATAGAACCAACTGTGGTGAAATACGTCTATAAAAATGGCCACCTTTTATCATCCAACCAAATCCAAAACATATCGTTCATCATTATGCGCTAATTTCACACATTAATTTTTCACGTTTGTATTTGGGTTCAGCTATTGTGTTTTGGCGTTGAAATGAAATAAAGTAAATAATAATAATAATCAAAGAATTGTCTATATGTTATAAATAACCACTTAAAGAAAAATAATCTTAATCGGATTGTGTCGGCAACAATATGACGTGTTTTGAAACTCAACGTAGCGTTTTCAACACTCTTCTCTACTCGAAATTAGAACGTTTGTACCGGAATTCCGAGACAAAGAAGAAAGTAGAGTTTCATTTGCTGGGAAGGAGTAGTCCCATGGACCAGACCGGTCGTTCAATCTTCGCTTTGTATCAAAGAACCAAAGGAATTTCACTCTCTGGATGAAGAAACCTTAATAAAAGTTCCGGAAAATAACATCGTACAGACATTTGTTGCTGATACAACTCTACCTAAACTATTTAGACTATGAATACATGATGAATTTGCCAATGTGTAGTGGTTTATTGTAAATATAAAACTTAGTGGCTTTAAAATAGAGTATTTCTGTTGTACTTTTGTAGTTAACATGCATCGTACAGTTTTTTTCAGTTTCAGCAATCTCCGTATTTAGCAATAAAAAAGTACGTATTTATCATTTAGTAACTCCATATTTATCAGTTAGCAATTCCGTATTTATCAGTTAACAATTCCGTATTTATCAGTTAAAAATTCCATATTTATCAGTTAAAACTCCGTATTTATCAGTTAACAACTCCATATTTATCAAATAACTCCATATTTTTCAGTTTAAAACTCCATATTTATCAAATAACTCCGTATTTATCAGTTAACAACTCCATATTTATCAAATCACTCCGTATTTATCAGTTAGCAATTCCGTATTTATCAGTTAACAACTCCATATTTATCAAATAACTCCGTATTTATCAGTTAAAAACTCCATATTTGTCAAATCACTCCGTATTTATCAGTGAGTGCTGTGAGTAGAGTCAGGCTGCTGGAAGCGGTCCCGAAAACTAAGAGGGACGCAGAGGGACCCAAAGCCTTTGTTGAGCACATATTGAGAAGATATAAGAGAACATTCTAAATTGGCAAAGGAAATGAAAGAGCGTTTAGGGAAACCATACTCAGACGAGGTACTTAATGACAGCTGTTATTTTTCGAAAAGGACTAATTTTAATAGTTCCTGTGTTATGTGGGTGGCAGGTAAGCACACCCTTTTACTTAAGGAAACAGGATTTTCCCGGACATTTGCCATAGTTTAGTCAAACAAAATATCAGTAACTATGTTTGATTTATCTGTTATATTATTTTTAAATTTTAATTTTAACCTAGTTTGTAATTATGTGTTAGATTATTTATTTACCTAAAGAAGAGATCAGATTGCAGATATTTTTGTGTTTTTTCATTTTCCTTTGACATCTATTGAATATAACTTTACATCCTCACTAGTATTTGTAAGACTACGGTGAATAAAAGAGTGACATTAGTCAGTGACGGAATTGATGTGACCTCAGTAAACAATAACTGTAAGTGCACAAATATTCGCAGCGCGGAAACATCATTTTGCCGTCAAATATTGGGGACGGCAATGCAACGCTAATTTCATGACCGTTGCAACAATAGGCGTATCGTTTAGCTACAATGACTGTCGTTACAATGACAGCCATTGTAATACAATGACTCTATTGATGTGCGCCGTCGCGACGCATCCGTCTGTCTGTCGTTCTGGATACAACCGAGTCTGGATAGTAGTAATGGATACTACTGTGATTGACATATTATTATCAATTGTAGCGTGTAAATGCGTTTGATAACTGGCGCTTCTATCATTGAAGCAGAAGGCATTTTAACTATCTATTTTGAATATTTTGAAATCAACACGAGTTTATACAACCCAAAAACTACTTGTAATTTTTTTAAAATTATTTTTTTTTAACAATTGCCATCCATAATGTTTGTGATCAGTATATTGTTACAAAAATTATGTTTAGAACACCATATTTACTAAAAGATTATTTTTTACAGTACCTTTATTTTCCTTATTTTGTATTTAATTATCGTGTGGAGATATCCAATTAAAGTTTTAGTAGTCGTATAAGAATTTTAAAATAAAATATGGAATACTGTTGTAGCCTCGGTGTGTATATTGGTGTATTATGAAAATTACTCAATCTTCGTATCAATGCATTGCACATTTGGTACACCAGTTGATAACAATATTCCAATATCTACATGGATAATAAGCGGTAAGATATTCGTTAAAATATAAATTAAAAAAAAAACAAAACAGTATATGTGAATGCTCAGTTTAGCTCAATTTCACTTTCTGGTTACAGCAGCATCTGGAATCTGACACTGCCTCAGACTTTACATGCACTATGTGGAGTCTACATCCCTCTGAAGGGATCTACCAAAGCTGGAACAGTGCAACCTTCTTTTGCAATAGTCTACTACTTCAAAATGTACTACTTCCCCCATGATTTCGGAATTCAAAACGCACTCTCGAAACACGATGACTTATAAGTCTTCGTGTTGAATCGTTTCGACATCATAGACACCTAGGCTAAAAAGAGTTCCATCTTGTTTTCCCAGAAGACATCCATTGTAATCTAAATGGAAAGGTGTTCTCATTGTCTCATCAGGTGCCCATTTGAGTGCACAATTTTTAGACACAATCTCTGAGCACAGCTAAGCGACCGAGTTTTCTACACTAAACGTAACTATGGTTCAGCAGAAATAGAACCAACTGTGGTGAAATACGTCTATAAAAATGGCCACCTTTTATCATCCAACCAAATCCAAAACATATCGTTCATCATTATGCGCTAATTTCACACATTAATTTTTCACGTTTGTATTTGGGTTCAGCTATTGTGTTTTGGCGTTGAAATGAAATAAAGTAAATAATAATAATAATCAAAGAATTGTCTATATGTTATAAATAACCACTTAAAGAAAAATAATCTTAATCGGATTGTGTCGGCAACAATATGACGTGTTTTGAAACTCAACGTAGCGTTTTCAACACTCTTCTCTACTCGAAATTAGAACGTTTGTACCGGAATTCCGAGACAAAGAAGAAAGTAGAGTTTCATTTGCTGGGAAGGAGTAGTCCCATGGACCAGACCGGTCGTTCAATCTTCGCTTTGTATCAAAGAACCAAAGGAATTTCACTCTCTGGATGAAGAAACCTTAATAAAAGTTCCGGAAAATAACATCGTACAGACATTTGTTGCTGATACAACTCTACCTAAACTATTTAGACTATGAATACATGATGAATTTGCCAATGTGTAGTGGTTTATTGTAAATATAAAACTTAGTGGCTTTAAAATAGAGTATTTCTGTTGTACTTTTGTAGTTAACATGCATCGTACAGTTTTTTTCAGTTTCAGCAATCTCCGTATTTAGCAATAAAAAAGTACGTATTTATCATTTAGTAACTCCATATTTATCAGTTAGCAATTCCGTATTTATCAGTTAACAATTCCGTATTTATCAGTTAAAAATTCCATATTTATCAGTTAAAACTCCGTATTTATCAGTTAACAACTCCATATTTATCAAATAACTCCATATTTTTCAGTTTAAAACTCCATATTTATCAAATAACTCCGTATTTATCAGTTAACAACTCCATATTTATCAAATCACTCCGTATTTATCAAATCACTCCGTATTTATCAGTTAGCAATTCCGTATTTATCAGTTAACAACTCCATATTTATCAAATAACTCCGTATTTATCAGTTAAAAACTCCATATTTGTCAAATCACTCCGTATTTATCAGTGAGTGCTGTGAGTAGAGTCAGGCTGCTGGAAGCGGTCCCGAAAACTAAGAGGGACGCAGAGGGACCCAAAGCTCAGTTAACAACTCCGTATTTATCAGTTAACAACTCCGTATCTATCAGTTAACAACTCCGTATTTATCAGTTAACAACTCCGTATCTATCAGTTAACAATTCCGTATTTATCAGTTAAACACTCCGTATTTATCAGTCAGCAACTCCATATTTATCAGTCAAAAACTCCGAATGTATAAATTAAAAACGCCGCATTTATCAGTTAGCAACTTCGTATTTATCAGCCAACATCTCCGTATTTATCAGTTAACAACTCCGTATCTATCAGTTAACAACTCCGTATTTAGCAGTTAACAACTCCGTATTTATCAGTTAACAATTCCGTATTTATCAGTTAAAAACTCCGTATTTATCAGTCAGCAACTCCATATTTATCAGTCAAAAACTCCGAATGTATAAATTACAAACGCCGCATTTATCAGTTAGCAACTTCGTATTTATCAGCCAACATCTCCGTATTTATCAGTTAACAACTCCGTATCTATCAGTTAACAACTCCGTATTTATCAGTTAACAACTCCGTATCTATCAATTAACAATTCCGTATTTATCAGTTAAAAACTCCGTATTTATCAGTCAGCAACTCCATATTTATCAGTCAAAAACTCCGAATGTATAAATTAAAAACGCCGCATTTATCAGTTAGCAACTTCGTATTTATCAGCCAACATCTCCGTATTTATCAGTTAGCAAGTCCATATTTATAAGTTAACTCCTTATTTATCAGTCAGCTACTATATATTTATCAGTCAACAACTCCGTATTTATAAATTAAAAACGCCGCATTTATCAGTTAGCAACTTTGTATTTATCAGTTAACAACTCCGTATCTATCAGTTAACAATTCCGTATTTATCAGTTAAAAACTCCGTATTTATCAGTCAGCAACTCCATATTTATCAGTCAAAAACTCCGAATGTATAAATTAAAAACGCCGCATTTATCAGTTAACAACTCCGTATTTATCAGTTAACAACTCCGTATCTATCAGCCATCAACTCCGTATCTATCAGTTAACAACTCCGTATTTATCAGTTAGCAAGTCCATATTTATAAGTTAACTCCTTATTTATCAGTCAGCTACTATATATTTATCAGTCAACAACTCCGTATTTATAAATTTAAAAACGCCGCATTTATCAGTTAGCAACTTTGTATTTATCAGTTAACAACTCCATATCTTTGTACATATGATGCTGAGTGATGTAATCAACATTAGGTTATAATACAAGGAACAAAGTTAACACCAATAAGAGATATTGACCTATGAATCAGTGTAATTCAAATTCATTGAAGCTTTATTTTCTCCGGAACGTAACTGATGAAATAATATTGGACTTTCCTCGCATCAAAGAAAACTTTTATTAATAATTTTATTAAATAAAAAAATTCATCTTGTGGTTTTATATTATTAAGGAAAGTACACGTTGTAACTGATACCAATACGTTTTCCTATTTCACCAACATATATTTTTAGCGTTAAAAGTGTTTGATGTTGCAATTCATAACTGTGATCCCGTTAACAAATATCGGCGGAGACCCTGTTGAATGAACTCGTATGACAGAAAGGAAACGAGGAAAATGTCGCATTATTATTAACTAAAATGTGTTGTTGGTATGGAGGTAAACGTTACTTACCACAATTTTGTGTAAATCGTGGTAAGATATAGAAATGTTCCAATACACAGTCAGAACGTATCGTGATTAATTTTATTACTGTAAACGTAATCACAATGCTGGCCCAACTCCAGACTCCACCCACATATATTACATAGGCAGCTGAATTTCCCTTAGAGTGGTTTTGCGGTGGTGGCTACATTGATTACACTGGTATATCGGGTAATCTGGAAGTTTCTCTTGAAAATCTCTTACTTTCGTACGCAGATAAATTGCTGAAAAGGTCGCCTTGTACGCTAAAATATATCCTGTGATGGCAGAGACATGTACATGATATAAAGAAAGAGTTTGAAATGCCCTCCCCTTACATGTTTGTACCTTTTTACATGCATTCGTACAGAATCAACGGATCATTTTTAGTTACTAAATCGTTTATTTTGACTCAGTTGACGTCTTCGGCAACCATTTTTTAATCGTTTGGTAAAAAACTATATTTTTTAAGTTAAATTAGGGGTTGTGACACTCTATCGTAATACTTGTTTATGTCTTGGTAATATTTCAATGTGGCTAAATTGACAAATTTAGTCAGTTAGACTTATTGGTAACTAAATTACTACACCGGCAATCGACATTAATTCTGTACGTTATTACACAAATGTAAAGTTAGTTGTCTCCTTAAAAGTTAAGGTAACAACAGTTAAAGCTGCACTGCATGTATTGTATTAAATTGACATTATTCACAAGAATATATCTGGTACAGGATTCAATTTACAATTGCGATTACCTTATACACGTATGATTGGAGTTTGATTAGTGAATGTATCCCATTAAAATTGATAAAGTTGTGAAATTGCATTCCAGGAAATCTTGTTCAAGGGGTATATGTAAATTGTTCGTCGTAATTGTCTTTCCCTTTGGAAGTTTAATATTTGCTATTATACTCTGTCACCAATAGCCAGTTGATAACTCTTTTATTGAAATCCAAAATGGTATATCGCCGCAACAAAGCATTCCAATTAGTGAAGATCTGATTCGGAGAAGTACAATACTTTGTAATGAATAAATAATGTTATATCAGTGGACGAATCGCCATCAGGTTGTTGATTAAAGTTCTTTTATACTCCCCGATCAGTTAAATTCACGATAGTCGTAATTAATATTTTAATTAATTTAAAAATAGTTATCTTCGCTTTGTTGTGTTATAATACTTGGGTAGTCTTTCAAAATTTGTAGGCTTGAAATATAAAGGGTTTGTTAGGTCTGAGAACTGTATAATACCGTAATTAAAGATAAGTTGTCACTTACTGTAAGTCTCCAAAACATTATAACTTTACTTGAATTTAAACTGCAGCGCCGAAGCGACATTCATAAGGAGGAGGTTCCGCGGGGATCGTCTTCGTCCAAAACATGTGAGAGAAAAGTTTAAAATCCTCTGGAAAAGTTTACCCGTACCAATAAATTAAATTTTAAATAAAATTATATATTTATTTGGTATGTGCATATCCAGTTTTAAAAACTTAATTAATAGTATTGGAAGGATGATAGGGTCTCGGACATTTGTTATAGTTAGACTTTATCAAATGCACACACCAAGCAAATGTATGTGCACTACGTTTCGAGGATTGAAATCTACCCTCTCCTTCAGGTGTATAAAACATGTTCTTTCCACCTGAGGAAGAGAGTAGATTCGTAACATATAACGATGGCAAGTGATCGAAATTATATTATAATTTCAAACTATCCATCGTCAAAAATAATGAAACCGTATTGATTTTGAAACAATGGTTTTTGACTAACATTTGAGTTTGTCTCGTTCATGCCACGACGAACCATTGCTTCCACGAATTCATTAGTTTTGCCACTCTGTGGAGAACTATCTTCAGTGACCGGATGCTAAAGTGAAACTGCCAATAATGCGTATCCGCTTGTGTAAGTGAGTTGAAATTGGTAGAAATGTATCGTGATTAGCTGAAGCTTAACTAACCAACAAGAAATATGATCAACAGTGATCAACATGGCTTCATTATCACTGACTGCCACCTTTCCGACAATTTGATACTATCTTCTCTGTTGAGGTTATTTTCTTTCTTGATTACCTTTGGAACTAATTATTAACTATTCATTTTTCAAAGCACTTTGGGAAGAATTATATTACGTGTTAGGTTACATGGAAACTGTTTTCCTCTATGGATACATTTTGCGCGCGCGCGCGCGTGTGTGTGTGTGTGAGTGTATATATATATATATATATATATATATATATATATATATATATATATATATATATATATACACACACACACACGTACATATGTACATATGTTTTGTGTACCTAACGAGTTGACTCACTCGTGTGGATGTTAAATGTTATCTTTCCCAATCAGACTCAAATATGTGGAATTTTAGTTCCAGCGTATAAAGTTGAAATCGTGTCCTTTGCTGGTCTTAAACAGATCAGTTTCTGAGCTGGTTTTAATACGGTTCTGATATTTTGTTTCCTTAGTATATTACTTATTAAATCTGTCGTTCCTTAGATGTAATGAAGATAGGCAATTTTAACGTATTCTTTGACTTTGATCTAAATTTAGCACATTCTGACAACTATCTTTCATATTTTTCAAATCTGTATTCAAAGTTTGTTTTATTATATATTTATTGCCAGTGAATAAGTGAACTTAGAAACAAATTAACCTAACAATAAATACTTAGGGAATAAATGGACGCATGGGCGGCAGAGTAGACAAGTGACAGAACAGCGTACTAAAATAGTAGAAACTGAAAGCAAAAGAAAACACATGAATAATAATTAATAAATCAAAATAAATAACCAATAAAATAGCAAGACTAGTGACAGAAATGAGTGAAGTTCAGTACAAAAGACAAAACCGCTAACTCTGTTATTTGTATCTATGACTATGAGAATAACATAACAAAATATTTAAATATATCAAAGCAGTAACGCAACAATAGGAAAACAGTAAAAATAAAGATAATGGAACAATAACAGTAACAAAAATCAACTGTACCATAAAATACAGTAGTATAAATAGATAACAAATTTACAGCAATGAAGACAGCAAAAGATTGCTTGTTGGGTATTGTACCCATTCTTCTGTAATGTCTTTTATACTGCTTCTTCACTGAATTTCCTCTATCTTGTTATTCTATATGTAGATATCATGATTAATGCAATATTTCAAGAGTTCTTAAACTATACACCACCATTTAGAAATGTTAAATGACGTTGTACTCTAATCTCGCTAAATTGTCAGTCCAAGTTCTTGGGCAAGTTGGAGCGAACTCGGGTCGCCTAGTTAACTCTTGAACTCCAACCGGCACGTTTGTCATATATCTCCCAGACTCGCCATCATTTACATACACTTGCTTACTCGAGATCGCTTAACTCAGATCTGTATGTAGAGCATCCATCACTTCTCTACGGGGTGGTATTCTGTTCGGAGGTTAGAGAAATAGGGAAAGTGTTTTAGTGTTGAGGCTAGGGGGAGAGTAAGGTAGAGAATATTGAATACCATTTAAACTTTGACAATATAAAACAATATGGCAATACTAATTCTATTGCAAAATCTATTACAAATTTTGCCAAATCTGCTTCCAAAAATCTATTACGGATGTTTTCTAATCTGCTTCCAAAAATTTATTACTTAGATTGTATAATCTGTTACCAAAAATCTATTACAAATATTGTATAATCTACTTCCAAAATCTAAAACATATTGTCTAATCTGCTTCCAAAGATCTATTAAAATGTTGTCTAATCTGTTTCAAAAAAAAAAAAAAAAAAAAAAAAAAAAAAAAAAAAAAAAAAAAAAAAAAAAAAAAAAAAAAAAAAACTACAAAGATTGTTCCCCAAAATATATTACAAAGATTGTTTTCTAAAATTCTATTACAAAGATTGTATAATCTGCTTCCAAAAATCTATTAAAATGTTGTCTAATCTGGTTCCAAAAATCTATTACAAAGATTGTATAATCTATTACCAAAAATTTTTTACAAATATTGTATAATATGCTTCCAAAATCTATTCAAATGTTTTCTAATCTGCTTCCAAAATCTATTACGGATTTTGTATAACCTGCTTCCATAATATATTAAAATGCTGTTCAATCTGCTTCCAAAAATCTATTACAAGGATTGTCTAATCTGTTTCCAAAATCTATTAAAATGTTGTCTTAATAGATCTTGGGGAGGGGGGTATGGTAAAGAATATTGAATATCATTTAAATTTTTAAAATTTAAAATGTTACTAAATATTACGAGGAAACAGTGTTATAATAAAATTATATCTTGACGAAGGCAAGGGTACGATACATCCCTTCTGTCGACGAAATCCACAGTAAAGTCTCCATAAAGTGTGATATAAATTTGGCATTGATTATAATGCTGGTTTATCGTCTGGCTGAATTCCGTTTATGGATTTATATCAAGTGGATTAGCAAAGAGAAGGAAAATGAAAGGAAACATAAAGAAAATCATAACTTCAAACGAGAACCACTGACCGCACCAATGACTTTGCCAATACATTGCTTCTGTTTATTCCGGCTTGTTGCCAAACTGGTCTTGTACATTCCGAGATCTTGCTCCTTGGTCAGGGTAAAGTGTATTCAGCTCAGCGATTTGCTTAATGAAATTTGGTTTTTGGATAACGTAGTTCCGAATTATTTGGAAATTTCACAAATTCCTCAATTGACTTTTAAAAATCAGATTGAAGTTACGTCTTCTTGACATAAACCAATTTTAAATGCACGATTTTTTCTTTTCAGCCTCTATCGGGCTCTAGATGGCGGCTTTGAGGAAATCTTTGCTAGCGGGGAGTAGTACTCAACCCATCAAATCCACTTAGACTTAATGGTTACCTCCATGCTAGACGCAAGACCATACAGGGGCAAAGATTAGGATTATTGCTGGTAGCAGTGTCATCAGGATCACGCTACGCCACCTTTGAGGAGTGTGGGGGTGACGTATCCAGAGGAAATTTGATGACCACCATTCATTAATCAATATTATCTTTATAATTTACATTTGTAGTTCTTAAAATACCATTACGAGTTTGATAGTACACGTTTTATGACGCTAGATCCACTGTCTGCACAATTCTTTTCATTCTGCAGACCACCAAAATATCTAAATGGTCATAAGAAACAGAACCGTGTAGCGTTTTTATCCTCAATGAAGAACTACAGGTTTGATTCTAGCCATTATAAATCGTAAGATCAAGGACTGATGTTTATCAATAGAAAACCCCTACCTTATGGTCCTTATAGAAGTAATATACTGTATACTGGGTAATACTTTTTGTTGCACAAGGCATGTCGTGATGTAAGTAGATTTTTAGCTCAGTATCACTACTTCAGTCTCTAACCACATCTTTCACATATTTAAAACTTCATTAAAATTTCTTTCAATGCAATTTATGCTAGAAAGGCATTCAAGACCATAACGTCTCTTGAAAGAAGATCAGAGAAGTTTACCTAATTTAAAAACTGCCTTGTTCAAATCTAAAAATGTGTAATAAAAGAGAATAATTTAGCTAGAAACTCACCCCATGCACTAAAATACCACTGGCAATACTTTTCACTTTAACCCATGAAACACTGCACTTGATAAATTCCTGCATAAACACTTTTAATTACACAGAACTATACACTACGTACTACTGGCATATTGGTGGACATGAACCGTGAGCACGCGACGGGGACAGGACGGGAACTAACAGTACCTATGATAAAAATGCCTTTTGGTACAACTGCTGATAAGAAGGGATAACACACTTTCACTAACAAAAGATGTACAATCAAACAAGCAATCAAATAATAATTACCGCAGGGGCAAGGTACTGGGTCTGTTTTGCGAGATAGCGGATGACAATGATACAAACTTGTGTAAAAATGAATTAAACCTAATACGCCATTACTATTGTTAAAATTTATAGAAATGTTCGGTCAGATTTCGTCATATGCCCCCAACGCTTAAACTTTTTTCAATGAACTTGGAACGTTATAAAACGATGTAGTTGAGTGTCAAAACTAACATTATGCCCCCAATGCTAATGTTTCATTTACGGATGATTATAATGAATTACAATTGGTTACTAGCTAAGAAAAAAGGGTACTTACCTATTATATCGACCACCCCCCTACATTTCTCCAAACACAAAAATTCAACAAAAGCAAACATTACCAAACAAAAACTAAACTCTTTATTGAAAAAACACACTTGTTTTTATTCTTGATCTTACTCCGCCACCCAAAATGCGAGTGCCTCCGGGCATTAGCGCGGGCTTTGGTGCTGCCCCGCGCTGATGTCAACAAAAGAAAAACATCCCTCGAGATAGTACCTATCAGTAAAATATCAAATTCTAGAGGGGCTGATCAGAAATATAAATTGAATTGTAATGGAAAGGCAATTATGTACCGTGAAAAAACTTAAATAATCATATGATGCCGCGCAGCCTGCCGTAATCGGGATTCTCGAGAAAGATAAGATAACAGCGACAACAATACCGACCGCAATACCTGGAAATGCTTGTTGATTGAATGAATGTTAGTTCTGTTACTCAACTACATCGTTTTATAACGTTCTAAGTTCATTGAAAAAAGTTTAAGCGTTGGAGGCATATAACGGAATCTGACCAAATGTTCTTATATTTGTACTCTACTTCCGTTGTCATGTATTTAATTTATTATAATGTTTCTGTTATGTCATCACTGATGTTGTTTTTGTTGAGTTATTGTTTTGCATAGGTCTATTTATCTTTAGTTTTATTGTTGACGCTACGTCAAGTCTTTTTTTGGTTGCGGTAATTATCTTTACTAGCCACTATTGTAATTGTTATTTTAAGCCCATCCAGTGCCATAGACTTAAAATAGAGACAACAAATAAAATAATTTAAATACATAAAACTTATTTAGATTGTATAAAATTTTACATTGTGTATTGGACTCTGCTGAAAAGTTGTATAAGTTAGCAGAACCAGTATTAAATCAAATATGTATAAATAAATTAA
The DNA here is from genome assembly GCF_021130785.1 of Homalodisca vitripennis. NCBI lineage: Eukaryota > Metazoa > Arthropoda > Insecta > Hemiptera > Cicadellidae > Homalodisca > Homalodisca vitripennis. The sequence goes on from NC_060208.1 coordinate 14,075,032, forward strand.
ATCCCCAAAAACTCTAAGATCTTTTCACTTTCTTAAATTCAATGCATTCAATGCGATTCATTCTTACCACACTTACGAGTTGGTTTAAATGTTTATAAAACCTCACCAACGAAACGTTTTACGAGTGCTACAATATAATAAGAGTTCACATTGTTATAATAAACCTCGGTTGCGAAGGTTGTCTGCCGCGTAGGCGTGGAAAGTTTACGCGAACCCGTAACCACCACATTTGTCTTGAGATTGTCAGCAAAATCAAATTACCAACGTCTACTCAAGGTGAGAGCTTTTAGAGCTTCAACTGTCAGCAAAGTTTTTGCATTAATGGAATCAAGACACCTTTAGTGGGGTTAATGAAGAAGTACTACACATAATCCCAGTGCTCAGTTAAAACATGTATGTACACGTCTCCGAACAGTATGTATACAGTTCGTTATTAATGACAACAGTTGATAGACTATTTGCTCTGTTACCTAGAGAAACATGACGTTTCAAGAACTGATATCTGCTGACTTCTTCAGGTGTGAAATCTTAAACATATTTGTAAGTTTACGCATGCAAAGATGTAGACTTTTTAAATAAAAAAAACCGAGTCAGGAGAAGCACCTGAACGAAAAAGCCAATAATCTTACATTTTGGAATTTGACACTTGAAGAAAAAAGCAAAAACCAAAGCACAGTTCTTGGAATGTTCTGTATATAACTAAGACAAATGTCCGAAATACAATATATTCTTCTTCGTTTTTATAAGTATTGGTTCTCATTTTCAACAGTTTATTAGTCGACAATTAGTATCTCATTCAACTAAATAATAATATATAGTACAATATATGACAGGCTGGGAATCATAATTTACAGGTGAGTTATTCTGTAACGTAAATTGTCCTAGTGCGTCATAAATACTAGTAAAACAGTAATACTAGTACAAGGTTTCAACGTAATTGTACAAACAGAATTCTGCAGTAATATTTTATGATGTAAAATCAAAACGATCAAATAATTTTATTCAGTGTTTTCAGCAGCCTATTGTACTTATGTATTGTGTAGTGTTCATTGCCATTTTCGCAAATGGCCAAGTAAGCCGCGCATGTCAATTTGGACGTTTTATCAATTTATTTTTCTGCTCTTTTAAAGGCCCGCTTTATATCAGAAACAATTATTTAGCAGAAACATGAATAATATTTTCCATAATGTAATAAAACGTTGGGAACTTTTGTTATATAGTATAATATTAAATAATATTACATATGCAAAATTCTTATATAGCCTATTTAATCAAATGTATAATTTTTACATATATACATTAATCATATGTGTTATAATAATTTTATGTACAGAATATCACTAACAATACGATGTAATACATTTAGTATAAAATCATTTTTAAGAGTTAAAAAAATTGTTAATATTCTTGTATATATTATCTTCTTATTAAATATCATACACAGTATTAACAAAATTCTTATATAGTTAATAAAATATTACATATTACATACATTAATTAATCGTACGTGTTGCAATATTTTAGGTACAGTATATCAATAACAATTCGATGTTATACATTTAGATTTAAATAATTTTTAAGAGTTCAGAAATAAATTGTTAAACCTTGTACATATTATCTTCTTATTAATTATCTTATAATTAAATATATTTAAGTGTCCGTGACATATATCTTTTTGAAAATGCACAAAGTAATATTTTTTATATTATATGTTTTTAACAAATATTCTCTCCAGTGGATATGACAGTAATGGTAACCGCAAAGTTGTGAGGAATACACAGAATAAAACCTCAGCTGAAGCACCTAATTTTCTTAACGAAAAGCAGATGGAATATTGTACGTACTAACTGTAAGTATATAAACAAAGCAAGACGAAGATGAATTGCAAACAGAAGCGAACAGTTAACCGAGAGACATTTTAGAGTAAACTGAGCCATTCCAAGTCGTACATTGCTCCCAGGTACAGTAGATTGTACCTCATGTTTACGTTCCCACTGGACAAGGTTGGGATATTGTGGTATGTTACTACATAGCTACTCAGTCTGTAGTCGTCGTACGCCGCTCCCAGGCACAGTAGATTGTACCTCATGTTTACGTTCCCACTGGACAAGGTTGGGATATTGTGGTATGTTACTACATAGCTACTCGGTCTGGAGTCGTACGTCGCTCTGAGGTACAATAGATTGTACCTCATGTTTACGTTCCTACTGGACAAGGTCGGGATATTGTGGTATGTTACTACATACCTAATAGGTATGGGGTCACACATCGCTAGCTGGTACAGTAGATTGTACCTCATGTTTACGTTCCCACTGGACAAGGCTGGGATATTGTGGTATGTTACTACATAGCTACTCGGTCTGGAGTCGTACTTCACTCCCAGGTACAGGTACAGTAGATTGTACCTCATGTTTATGTTCCCACTTGACCAATGTTGGGATATTGTGGTATGTTACTACATAGCTACTCGGTCTGGAGTCGTACGTCGCTCTGAGGTACAATAGATTGTACCTCATGTTTACGTTCCCACTGGACAAGGTTGGGATATTGTGGTATGTTACTACATAGCTACTCGGTCTGGAGTCGTACTTCGCTCCCAGGTACAGTAGATTGTACCCCATGTTTACGTTCCCACTGGACAAGGTTGGGATATTGTGGTATGTTACTACATAGCTACTCGGTCTGGAGTCGTACTTCGCTCCCAGGTACAGGTACAGTAGATTGTACCTCATGTTTACGTTCCCACTGGACAAGGTCGGGATATTGTGGTATGTTACTACATAGCTAATAGGTATGGGGTCACACATCGCTAGCTGGTACAGTAGATTGTACCTCATGTTTACGTTCCCACTGGACAAGGCTGGGATATTGTGGTATGTTACTACATAGCTACTCGGTCTGGAGTCGTACTTCGCTCCCAGGTACAGGTACAGTAGATTGTACCTCATGTTTACGTTCCCACTGGACAAGGTTGGGATATTGTGGTATGTTACTACATAGCTACTCGGTCTGGAGTCGTACTTCGCTCCCAGGTACAGTAGATTGTACCTCATGTTTACGTTCCCACTGGACAATGTTACTACATTGGCGAGTACAAGATGGATGGTACATAGTTTATTCCCCCTACAATGATGGGGCAATTTTGTGCAGTGAACGTGGCGAGTACAAGGTGGATGGTACATAGTGTATTCCCACGACAATGATAGTGCTACTGTTGTGCAGGGAACGCGGCGAGTACAAGGTGGATGGTACATAGTTTATTCCCCCTACAATTATGGAGCAATTTTGTGCAGTGAACGCTGCGAGTTGTAGGTGGATGGTACATAGTTTATTCCCCCTACAATGATGGGGCAATTTTGTGCAGTGAACGTTGCGAGTACAAGGTGGATGGTACATAGTGTATTCCCACGACAATGATAGCGCTACTGTTGTGCAGGGAACGCGGCGAGAACAAGGTGGATGGTACATAGTGTATTCCCCCTACAATTATGGCGAAATTTTGTGCAGTGAACGCGGCGAGTTGTAGGTGGATGGTACATAGTTTATTCCCCCTACAATGATGGGGCAATTTTGTGCAGTGAACGTTGGCGAGTACAAGGTGGATGGTACATAGTTTATTCCCCCTACAATGATGGGGCAATTTTGTGCAGTGAACGCGGCGAGTTGTAGGTGGATGGTACATAGTTTATTCCCCCTACAATGATGGGCGCAATTTTGTGCAGTGAACGTTGCGAGTACAAGGTGGATGGTACATAGTGTATTCCCACGACAATGATAGCGCTTCTGTTGTGCAGGGAACGCGGCGAGTACAAGGTGGATGGTACATAGTTTATTCCCCCTACAATGATGGGGTAATTTTGTGCAGTGAACGCGGCGAGTTGTAGGTGGATGGTACAGATGTGATGAAACACATAAACTGCGCACAATTGTTAATCTCGCCTGGCGGTAAGTTTATGGTGGTTTGTAGCTCTCATCTTCACGTCATCCAACCCATCGCGGTCGCTTTGTCTGTGCGCCGTTCATCCTGGGAATAATTGGCGCGGTTCGCTAATAAACATTAGAGGTAATTATTCCGTAGGCGAATATTAAGGGATAATTCGACTCGATTATCTTTGTTAAATTTTGACTGGTTCTTAAATTTAAAACAAAAATAATACATTAAGTAGTTAACTCTCTCGTTTGTTCGATTTTGCCTTCTTTTCTGTTTTTTTTTTTCTTTTTAAGGTTTAACCGATTTTGATTACACTTCCATCATTAAAAGATCAGCAATAGATGAGTGAAAATAGCCTAAACCACATTGCATGCAATGATCTTTACAATATTCCCTGTGTTCAATTATAATTGCATACAACAATCCGACTCAGCAAGACCAGACAGAGGCCGAGCGGTAGTGCCACTCCTTCAACTGTCTACCCTCTGGAGTTCATCTTGGGTCGTTAAGGTGTAAATTATTGAAACTTTACTGAGGAATAAAAATTATCAAAATTATTTTCTTTAAAACACCAAATGAATGTACCTGAGGCATGTGTGCAAATTTTGGTATGGTTCACGCAATAAAGGTTAATATTGTTTTAAAATATCATATACCAACAGAATTTAGAAATTATTTTAGGAAAGTAAAATATTAAAAAAAAAAAAAAACATACATACAGATATGTTTGTCAATATTGATAATACCGTAATTTCATTCCTTTAAATGACTTGTCTCTTATAGTTTTTGTTGTTTATAATTTTTTATTGAATAATGGAACTAATAACAAATGTTTAAATGCGTTTTAAAAATTGACTAAGAAGAATAACCTTCTTTTCCACATTTAAAACAAATTCATTGCTCCGTTTAGATTGTACTAAACATATTTTCCTACATTTTTTAAACAGATTCATAATTCCATTTAGATTGTACTAAAAATGTTTAGCCTAACGGTGATTTTATTACATATATTAAATATTTTAAATTCCAAACAAAAGTGTACAGTAAAAAATTATTAAAATAATGATTACACATTTTGAAAGTATTTTTAAATAATAAATTTAACCTATCCATAAATAATATACTAACTACTAGTAGTTTTTTGACATATAATAAATAACGATAAACATGATTCAATGAATCGGATTGGATTTAAGTTTAATTATCTGTATCGTTTACCACCAATAAGGAAACATGTGTTTGAAATATAATTGGGTGATTAAATTCCTATGTTTAACGGTTTAATAAACCACCGACAATGTTCGAGCGTAGCGTACAGGTAAATTTATACGTATATATTAAATTGAATACATGCGTTGAGAGGCGTCCTCATTAGTGGATAAACCCCCGCTTCCTGTTGCAATAAAACGTGCAAGGCTGAAATTTCAGTTTAAGGGCTATTTTAATATAAAACAAGATACACAAGACTGTTATAAAAACAAATTAGTGCCAAAACCCCCATTATTTATGAGTTTACTTTAGTTAGAGTAGAAGATGTTAAGGAATATAATGGTAGGGTGGAGCTGATCAGTTGATTGGCGATCCAATTGAAAGTTTTTCACTGTCCAATCACGTTGCCCTTGATGTGTCACGCCCTTAGTTAAGTTTAATCTGCAACCGTACAAAAACTTTCATCTTAGCGATTCTTCGCGACTGAGAATTCACTTACTGCAATCTTTACGTTTATCGACCATCGATCTGGGATTGTATGAAAACGTTAATATGATCACGGAAACAAAATAGCCCGTATTAGTTTTATAATGTGTTCAATTTGGACAATGTTTAATCGTTTCGCTTATGACTGTCGTAGTTTTCGCTTGTACCCTGGTTAGCAAATGGTAATATATTGGCGGGGGGAGGGGGTTATGTGCTCCAAAAATGTTTGTCGTTGGGGTGTTTTTATAGCACATGAACACTACTCATATATTATAACAGTAGCTTAAATTAAAATCCACGCCCAACATTGCGACTAAGACATATTTTGTCGGCTTACTGGTGTATTAATATAATTAATTGCAGTATTTGTCTCTTTGGTTCCAGCGGGGTGACTGTAAAACTTCTTGGGGACAATACTTAGACGCTCTGTATCCGAAATTGAATATTTTTTACCGCATGTTCACAGAATTTAAACTTTTTATTTCCTCTAAACTGTATTGCATTTTCGAAAAAAAAAATATATGAGTAAAGTTTCAATAAATTAAGATGTTAATTTTGCTTAAACTAATTTATTGTATTTTCAATTAAAAGTTCAATTAAATGGTCCTCAGTCAAGTAGGTGAAACGAAACGTAACAAAATCTTACATGTTTGTTCGTTCCCTTTGTTTAATAATAATGCCTTCTAAATCCTACAAGCTAATCATGGGAGATCAAATTTTTTTTATGGCTAAGCTTAGGCACTTACTATGTCTAACTGTCCGCGCCTGAATTAAGCTAAGTGTTGTCTAGATTGGCTAGGAGTTAGTATAACCTTTGCAATTCAGGTCAATTTTTATTATTAAATAAAATAATGTTTTAAGCATAAATGTTCATGAATGTGCTTTACGCAATTTTTTTAACTCATATGTGTCCATAGTCCTAATATTGGGGCAACAGAGAACTCTAGACATGTATAAGGGGCCTGTAAAGTGCTCTAGGTTTTGGGGTAAGTTGTCTAATGCACAACATTTATACGAAAACAAGCGAATTGTCAGCCCTTTTTTGAGTAAACTTCAGTTGTTTTAATAAAGTCATATGACCTATGTATTTATGACTTTATTATTACAAGCTGAGAGTGTGCATGAAGCATTCCTTAAATGCGTTTAATTTATACTTACATACACCAAACTATCTCTATAATCGATACAATTTCTTTTTGTAATAAACAAAACATTTTAATAATTTATATCTTTAACGTACATTTGTAGACGGTAAGGTTAGAAACATGTTGCAATGTATTATCAATTGGAACACCATCCCTCCAAATATGACCTTCTAGTAAAAAGTGAATCCTTAAGTGATCAGGTGTTATTAGGAAAACACACCCATGTAAAATTTCAACAGAAATGCGTAAATGAACACAGTTCCGCGCCCAACACGCTTTAGAAAGTATAACATTAAAACACACAAAAGACTCAGAGATATTGACGTAAAGAAATACAAACCCAAAAATGGCACACAAGACTCCAAAAACTGTTTACAGTGTAAAATGTAGTTTCAATAGGGAATACATAGGCGAAACAAAAAACCAGTAAACGTAAGGATTAAGCAACAAAAAGAAAACACGAGAAAGGAGCTATAAGAAAAGTTAAAAAATTGCACATCGTTGTTGGTCCGAAGACTATCGTGTGAATTGGGATGAACACAACATAATACTTAGGAAATCTTATTTCCTTAAAAGGAAATTAATCAAAAAACTCCTTACGTTAAATTGGTTAGTCAAACAATTAGTCACCCGTCAGTCAAAATTAGGCTGTATTGTTTGTTAATTCTGAAAATGAACTACAAAAAAACCAAAAATGTATGAAAAAGATTAGATATTTGTAATAAACCAATGCGGAGTTGCATTTTGTTTTTAAGAAGTTCATCTAGAATGAACCAATAATAAAAAGGCCAACTACCGTTGCATCTTGTTTGCCGCCATGTTGTTTCTGCCTTGACGACTGCCATTTACTATTTATCTCTGGTCAGTCGTAAGTGGTTGGTCGGCAAATGCAACAGTATTCTGTAGTGCAGTTTTAATAAGTATTGTAGAGGGTTGTGGTTCCTGACTTACGCGTGACACAACGCTCTGGTATGATTTGTTTATTTTAACTTAGATTTTAATTATATGTTAGGTTAGTAATTCACCTGAGGAAGAGATCAGATTTCACATATCGAAACGTGGTGTTACTAATTGTTTGTATCACTGGACGATGGCAAATTACCCTTTTCCTTCACACTTTTTTATCGTCCAAAACAAACTTAAAACAAAGAATTGACGAACATTGAATCTTAAGCTTGTGAGCGTTGAACAGCGCGTGTGAGATGGGCGCACGCGGCCAGTGTCGATTGATTGACGGTTTATTATTCAATATTAAACTAGTACTCTCGTTATTCCATCCGAATACCCGATTCATATTAATTATTCAGAATTATTACTAATATTTCCGGGAAAGGAATTACTGCAATGTTGTTGAATTGTTACTGTAATTAAATGATTGATTGAATTTTAGAGGTAAATAGTATAACTGTAATAGGAATTATAAATACTATTCGTTGCTCTATATCGCTTTAATTAAAACGATTCCAATCGTCAGATTCGTTTTTAATTGGCGATGGAGAATTTTGACATCGACGGTAATTACTGTAACATTTTCTATTAAACTGTTTAGAGAGAATATTAACTTCAGCTGTATTTTGTTTTTAGATTTAACAACGTTAAACTTTATTCGTTATTAAACTAATCGACTGAAATTCGTATCAACTTTGATTAAAGCTGCCGATATTTCTATGTCTGCATTATAAACACCGCACTATTTGTAAATAAAATGAAGATAAACTTATTTTAGATTAGCCGTATAAGCTTTCTATCCAATAAGACAGAAGAAGTAAAGTGCTCAGTATATTTTAGAAGAAGGCGATATGCAGAACCAAATCGTCGGAATAAATCCAGACAGCGAGGTAATCGGCTATATTCATGTTTGTGTGACAAATGTCTCCTTCAGCTCATCAATATGCAATATACCACACTCGGATGTGCCATTCAATTCTGAATCACTTAGACACAATTCTCCGTTCCGTTTTGTGTTTGTAAGTCCATTTTCTTCCCATATTTTTGTTGCTTAGTACTGGACGTAATACAGAAGATGTAAAATGATCACTATAATGTCGCAGAGGAGATGTGCAGAACCAAATCGTCCGGTATAAATCCAGACAGCAGCGTAATCGGCTACATTCATGTTTGTGTGACAAATGTCTCCTTCAGCTCATCAATATGCAATATACCACACTCGGATGTGCCATTCAATTCTGAATCACTTAGACACAATTCTCTCTGCTTCCGTTTTGGCGTTTGTAACTCCATTTTCCTCCCCTGTTTTTGTGGTTTACTATTGGACGTGAGACAGAAGACGTAAAATGATCACTATAATATCGCAGAGGAGGATATGCAGAACCCAAATCGTCCGTATAGATCCAGACAGCAGCGTAATCGGCTATATTCATGTTTGTGTGACAAATGTCTCCTTCAGCTCATCAATATGCAATATACCACACTCGGATGTGCCATTCAATTCTGAATCACTTAGACACAATTCTCTGCTTCCGTTTTGGCGTTTCTAACTCCATTTCCTCCCCTGTTTTTGTGGTTTACTATTGGACGTGAGACAGAAGACGTAAAATGATCTCTATAATATCGCAGAGAGGATATGCAGAACCCAAATCGTCGGTATAGATCCAGACAGCAGCGTAATCGGCTATATTCATGTTTGTGTGACAAATGTCTCCTTCAGCTCATCAATATGCAATATACCACACTCGGATGTGCCATTCAATTCTGAATCACTTAGACACAATTCTCTGCTTCCGTTTGGCGTTTGAAACTCCATTTCCTCCCCTGTTTCTGTGGTTTAGTAATGGATGTATGGAGGGTAACTACCCTAAACAGTTTGAGTTGTAAACAATTTACAAGTCATCTATAACTTCTGAAGACTTTTTACGATACTTTTGCCTTCTGTAAAGGTGGTCCCTGCTTTCCAAAGTAGTGAAATAACACGTTTTACATAAAGCGGTAACGTTTGTTTTGGAAAAATAATTTATTAATTTTTAGACTAAAGTTTGTTATGCAATATGTAACACAAGGTCCGTATTATTCAAACATTCAGATGCGGTACTTATAGGTTCAACTCAAAAAGTTTATCCGGGACGTGAAAAGAAATCCTTTGTTGTTTTTATTTTATTCATCGGCGAAAAGTGGGAAACAATGAAGTCAGTTTACGTGGAAGGAGTTATGACACTGAAGAAAAGTTAGACGACTTCATAAGTGAAACGTGAACTGGGATCATAAAATACTTTCAGAAGACTTTTGTGAAGTGTGAAGCCAAATATGTTCGGCCCGAAGTCATCGACAAGCATGAGTACAGCCAAGCATGAATACAGACAAGCATGCAGGCAGGTGGTCGCTTCCAGATAAACTTGAGAGTTTTACACTCTTCAGTGTTCGCTTCTACTAACACAAAGTTAACTTTTTCTATTGAATCCCTGTATGTTCTCCACTTACTTCTTTATGTGGAGCGCCAAGATGAAAGACAAAATATCGGACGGGGGGTTTAAGAGCAGTTAAAGACGTTTTAAAGACAAGAAAAACTACAGTATAATAGTTTTACAGTTATTGATGATCAAATTAATATTATTTACATGCCTTCTTAAGTCGATTCTGTTATATGTCCTCTTTCTTATACCAACGTTGTAAAAGTTGCAAGCGTTTGGGTTTTACTATCAAAAGACTAGAACTTTAGGATTTTTGTATTCTGCATACCAGTTTCTCAACCTGTCCGCAATAAATGAGTTTTGGTCTGTATCCAATTTTGAATTTTGTACTTAGAAAACACCATCACTTTCCCGCCACAAACACTCAACCGGAAATAAGATTATTCGCCAATCCCGGGAGCTGACCACAAGCCACACTAGGTGAAAATTAATTAGAAATCTGTGCCATGAATCAATTTACTCGTAGTCTCTAGATCTATTGATATCGGTAAGCTGCTCAATTTCAGAAATGAAGTCCATCCCTTCATTACACGAAATATTATTGTACCTGTTAAAGTAACCATGCCGTCTAAGGGATGAGTTAAGATGGCAGATGGCTTCCAAGAATGTAGATCCTTGTACAATAGATCTAACCCTGGACCGTTTTCAGAATTCTATCTATAAGTACGAATATTTTCGGTTAAAAGACAGCACTACTGGTGTCAATACTATTTTGTATCACTAGTTTAGACTACTGTTTTGTATTAAAAATAAACAATATTTGTTTGTATCATAAGTATATACTGTACTACGAGTTTGCATCACAGTTATATACGAGATATTACTGGTTTGTGTCACAAGTATTTACTACTAGTTTGTATCGCAAGTTTTTACCACTGGATTGTGTCATAAGTTCATACTATTGGTTTGTGTCACCTTGTTATACTACTGGTTTGTGTCACAAGTATTTACTAGTTTGTATCGCAAGTTTTTACCACTGGATTGTGTCATAAGTTCATACTATTGGTTTGTGTCACCTTGTTATACTACTGGTTTGTGTCACAAGTATTTACTAGTTTGTATCGCAAGTTTTTACCACTGGATTGTGTCATAAGTTCATACTATTGGTTTGTGTCACCTTGTTATACTACTGGTTTGTGTCACAAGTATTTACTACTAGTTTGTATCGCAAGTTTTTACCACTGGATTGTGTCATAAGTTCATACTATTGGTTTGTGTCACCTTGTTATACTACTGGTTTGTATCACAATTTTATACTACTGGTTTGTATCACAATTGTATAACAATAGTTTATTTAACAATTAATTGTATATTACAGTACTTGTTTGCACACTACCAGAGTGTACTACTTATGTGCACTGCTGATTGTATGTTAACAATATCTTTTATAATGTAAATATTCGTTTGCATCTCGAAATAAACCCACCCACTCTTGAGCTCAAACAAATATCCTCTCTTATTTATCAATATGCAGAATATCAATTGTTTATTCAGTTTAATATAGTGCAGTAAACTCCTATTATATGGATCGGTTGATATTTATACCTTTAATGCCACTTTTTCCCTCTACTAGTGAGGACCCCATATGTTAAACTGTTCTGTAGTCCGTTTTCTACCAACCTTTGGGAAACACCTCAAGTTCGATTCTCTTTACGTTAAACCTTTTCAGTTCTCATCTGGCATGACGAAGTTGGTCATTGTTGGACTTTTAGATAAACAATATTAGATTAAAGCCGTGCCAAGCTGGTTAACAAACTTAGCCGAGACATGTATAAGATCAACTTTGGAGCAAGTTTCAACTTGTTTGGGCTTCTTTTGGGACAGTCAGTTGTCGTTTCCACAAGTTGTGTGATATGGCATACATTTAAAATCTGCAAATAAATTTTCTTGATATTTTTTTTTTCAAAGTTGTTTCAAAACTTTAGACTATTATCCTGAATCACCTTGATAGAGTTTTTTTTAATGAAAATATCCAAATCACGGGAAAGGAGAAAAACTATGGTTGAGTTTTAGAGTAGTTAAACATTTGTAGAGTACTAATTACAAAAATTCAGTTGTTTGAGGTTCTTTTTGCATTTTTAAGTTATGTTCCAACTTAACCTAAATACTGTCCATTAACAACAGTTTTCCATGTATATTAATATTTATATGGGGAATTTCAAACCACACTTATTTGTTCCTGAAGATGTAGAAAGGTCAGAAACCTCGCGGTACATCACGTTTCTAGTCCTCTCTCTTTCCCCACGGACATTGTTATGTCACCTCTTTCCCTACAACTTAGTGGTTGTGAGGAATGAATGTTTGTTGTCGTATATTTTCGTTGCCAACCATTCATTACGTGTACAAGCCGAATGATGACGTCACGTAAACATATTAGTCTACCATTGAAGTTATTCAATACAGAATATTTACTGTTGACTGCGAACTTCCATTGTAGTAATCACGATTATCGCCAACGATTTCTTTCTTTTACGATTTGTGTAAATCTCACACATCTAAAGCTGAACGTTACGTTTAAAAATAAAACGAACCTTTCAAACGTCCCATATAGTTCATTTACTTGTTTTACCTTTTAATATGTTTTTGCTTCTAGATATTTCCTTTTCAATACTGTATTTGAATTTCCAACAAATATTTATGCCCCGCACCCAAGTGGATGGATTCAAGCCTCTTTATTCATTTTAGTCAATTCTGTATTGTATTATTTTTAATTGCCGTCTGTTTCATGTACGCCAATCTATTGATCAAAAGAAATAAACAGTACCTTTTTTATTTTATTGATTTACATAAACTGTTTAAAAACGTACTATCTTTTATCTTCTACTTCGGCTATACCCTGGTCTAATATTTGATGTTTAATTTCTTTACTGGCTACTAAAGGTTTATAGGTATCCATTCCATGTATTCAAATAAAGCGATTAATACCTTGCTGTCTTTCTTATATGTGTCTCAGAGGGCCCAATTAAAAAAGGAATGTAATTTTATTTTGTTAATATACTATAGCAATAATCTCGTTATTTTAGTATTTTTGTCTAGTTGTTACATTTAACAAAATTTCTTTCTAGATACTGCAATAAAAGTCAAATAAATGGCCACATATATAAAAGTACGTTTTACTTAAGTTAGACTTAAAGTCAGATTAAGTAAGCACGAGAGGGGGGGGGGTGCCGCAATATTTTCCGCCCCGAGTCAATTTACCTAGATCCGGCCCTGGTTGTATGAACAGACATCTTGTTAAGGACTTGGGAAGTAATTTTAAGCTGCCTTTGTTGTTTAGTATTTCAGACTATCCAAGGGTAACTTTGCCTTGCTGAAACAGTTTGCTTTGTTAAATTAAGTTTTGAAACAGTTAATAGGTTTACAATCGAGTCTTCTTGGTGGAGAATCCTCGCGATGCGGCGTGTCAGTGCTCCGCACAAAATATTGTGCGCTTGTCCTTTTGTGCGCGCACGAAACATATTTTCTTTGCTGCCATAAACTTACACATACTACATCCTCGCATTTGTTACGACCGTTAAAGGAAAACTTGTGAAAGTATGTATTCGACTATGGTTACCAAGTGAGGTGTGAGATGTTGTAGCCTTGACACGACCAAATATTGACTTTGTGGTACTAACTGTAGGCCAATATCTGATTGCAGTGTTATGTAGAGTCCGAACCATGGCAAGATCGGCCTTGGTTACTGCTAGTCTGCTGAAATGCCGAAGTAAATGTATTCATTGCCAAGCTTTGCTCGTTCACATCAAACGGTGTAACCTGTAAAGAGTACAGACCGAACCATATATTACGAACCGCGGCTTGCGCATGCGTAATCTCCAGTCCACTTTGACTCCAGTATTTAATTTGTATTATCAGTGGCGGGTGGAGTTTGGAACGAGTTATACTTGGTCGAATCGCGAGAGGGGTAGGCCACTTGCGGGAGTTGGAGTTGGGACTTTGGCCATACCATCCTCCCCTCCCCTAGCTTCACGCTAAATGGCGAGGTCTGTGCTGCTCAAAATCCCACCTGGAAATAGATGGATTAAATGATCACAAGTGCCACACCTCGAGGACACCACTTCCCGTTCATATTCTATTCATAATACTTGGAAGCTGATAGTTCATGGTTTCATTATTCATTAAAAATAATCAATTATTAAATTTATGATTATTATTGTTATTTCAACGTAATAGTTGCACTTTTGGAATTGCTAAAATACAATTCATAATTCAGGACTCTCAATATTTGTTTTTCCCTGTACGTTTTGTTATAAAATTTTAAATATAAAATAGGTTTTTATTATATCGTAATAATATTGATAATAAGTATTAAATAACTACAACAGTATAAAATACTGTGTTCAAGTATTAGGCTAGTAAGCTGCTTACTATCACCAACACTGGTTATTGATAAACTCACTTTCAGATTTAGTGAGGAACGGTTTTATTTCCACCGCACCTTTCAACTTCATAGCTCTTGCTTCCTTAAAATGCAACTAATCCTCTTTGGGTATTTATCTGTTTTTAGTTTTAAGTTTGTTGACAGTTAATGTTTTGTTGTAACACTAATTAATTACTTGTTTTTATGTTTTAGGTCGGTCCAGTCTCTTTTTGCCTGGGATAAGTGAAGGTAAACTCGCACCCAAACATTCTGCACTTACACCTGTACTCGATGTGGTTAACTAATCCAATATAGGTTACTGATCGTTTCAAAATTATACGTTTCAACGGTTTCCCGCCTCAACAATAAGTCTTATAAAAATAATAAATACCGAGTGTCTAAAAGTCCCACCTCTTATTAATCTCTTAGTTACTTATTAACAGCAACTACGAATATAACTTTAACGCTAAATAACATAGCAGACTTTTTGCCGTTTAAGTATGAGTGGAAAATGTAACGAAAAAGTTTATATACTGTGTTTTTAATATAGTATTTGTTAAATTTCTTTTAACGACTCTTGTTGCCAGGGTTATTCCAAACTTATTGCATGAAATTAAACTCTAGACTAATTATTATACAATTACTAGCAGTTTCCCGCGGCTTCGCACGCAATTTCCCGTTGAAAACAGTACACTATATTCACTTATTCTTTTTCTATCACATTCTAAACATTGCTGAGATAATTGACAGTCGTTCCTTCGTGAGCCTCTTGGGCGCATTATGAAGGTATGTATCATATTCCTGCCTCTATCTTTCGTGGTTTTTGCTAGGTGTTGATAAGTTATTCAGAACAGTTACTGTATACGGATGAATCTCGGTAAACTAATTAGGTTATAAAGAATCACATTCGGTCTGTTAAAATTAATTTTCTGTCTAAGATATTTCCAGTATTATTTTAGGAGTGTGCCTTCAAGAAACTGTATCAAAGAAACCAAGTTTCGATCATAAAGTGTCTTCTTTCGGCTCTTTTCATTTACCTTCGATGTAACCAAATTCGAGTACCTTATTTGCAAACATTCACGGATTTGTATAATGAGGTTGTTTTCATAATAGCGTTTAATAGTATTTTCTTTGAATTAAATAGTTTATTGATCATTGATGCAATCTGAATTTAAAAACACTACTGATCAAGCACTTTACAGTAAAAATGTTTTAAATTTTAAATGTAAACAAATGTTTCTGCCTCTTTGATGAACTTCATCTGAAAGTATTATCAGCTGTTAAGTATCAGTTCGCTTTGTATTACGTGTCGTAGCGCAGTATGTCGGATTCAATATAAAACACACCAACATCAACAACAATTTATAATTAAAAAAATAATGAAATAAACTATTAAAATTGGACCAAATACCTCTCTAAAAGTATGCCTATGTTACTTCCAGGGACGTGTAGAATCACTGTACAAAATTTCACGATGTTTCGTGCATTGGTTCCAGAGTTATAACGGAACATACAAACAAACATTCGCATTTATATATATAGATTTTACAAAGATTATGTTATTATTTTCAGTTTGAAACTTAGAATACTTCTCCCGTTTGTTAAAACTGGTTTGATCGAACGGCCATAACAAGGTCACTTGGCTCTGGAGGTCGCTTAAAGATCGTTAATATAGTTGTTGAATATTTGCAAACCAAAGCGTCGAAAATTCATAGCAAAGGAATGAAATGAAATATCCTTTATTTAAACAGCCAAAAGTTAACGTTACATGGCCCTTTCTTCAACCTAACCTGTACAAAGTACAATGTAAATAATGTATTAACTATACAGTACATACCAACTACACTTATTCCCCCAAACGTATGTACTTACCAAAATCATTTATATCGTATCAAAATATTGAGCAAATACATAAACTACACATTTTAGAGAAAATAATAACTCGACGTACTTGATTACAATATAAATTACAAACAATAACTAAAGGTAAAGGTAAGGTAGAGGTAAAGAGGTCTTATTTTACCAGGCGATGTAAGGGCTAAGAAGCTCTTTCTAAATGTTAACCTGGGGACCAGCGGCTTAAAGGTGACTTCTGAACCACCACCAATGGCCGGGCAGGTGGACTGCTTGCAAGGACAGGATCGCTCAGCGGCCACTCATCCAAGCAGCAGCCACGCTCGACGTTACTTGATCCGGTTATCTTGCGATAACCGTTGTACCCGCTACACTGCGTCATTTGCAGAAACTTCAACTAAACGAAGAAAACAAAACTATTTTAATAATTATATTTAAAAATCGACTACATAAGTACATGTAACATGTAAAATACCTAATAAACATAACTTTAACCAGTCTTAAATAATTACACTAGATGTTTAATGTTACTTAGAAGTGATTGAATTGCCGTTGAAACATCATCGAATATTGTACACATTGTACGGTGTATAACTGCTGCTTTTATACAACATGCAAGTCATCAACGTTATTGTGAACTGGTTTTCAAATTCATTTAATAGTCATACGTAAGAGTATGTTGCTATGAGACTCCTAAGGTTTTGTTGTTTTTAATTTAAATCGGTTTAGAAAAACATTTTTTGCTTATAATTTTAAGTTAATTCGTCACAGTGTTACGATAAATTTCCAATACTAGGCTTATGGGTGAAGCAATATACATTATCCAGCTGGACGTGTGATGAGCATTACACGAAAATAAAACTGGTTTCAATATTTAAGTTAAACACAAAGTGCAGTGGACGCAGGACGTGGGGCAGAGTTTGTGGCAGAAATTTGGAGTTTCCGGGCAGCGAAGTCGGCCAGTTACGCGAGCACGAGAGGGCCACAGCAACGTCCAATTTACCAGTCGGCAGTTGGCAGTTTGTTGGTAGTTACTGCAAGTTTCCACTGTCAGCTCTCAACTTCCAACCAACTTGCTGGATTTTCTCTTTTATTGCGCCGTCCGTCTTAAATCTGTTTATTACATTCTCCCCCCCCCCCACCGTTAAAACACTAGTATCTGAGGGGGCGTGGAACAGCCTTTGTTTCGATTTCCTTAAAAGACAATGACAGTTTGCGTTACAAGTTTTCGAGTCCTGGAAATCAAAATCTTACATAATTGATGTGGAAAGGTAATATCACTGCGGACATTGGTATCAAATATTCAAGAACAATTTTAAATAATGGATAGAATCAAATATTTCGATTTTGCTTAATTTTTCACCTTTTTTCGTCTTTTAATAATAAAAAAAGAATTACCTACACCAAACGGAATGTAGGTCACACGGTTTCCTGAACGCAGGGTCAATAAGAATCTCAAATGTTCAAACTTGACAGAATCATAATGGAGCTCTTGTAGCCTGGACGGTGCCCTTCATGGGCTTTTGTGTGATTATCTTAGTTTTAGGGTAGGTTATAGATTTCACATCACTACCGTGATCCAAAAAACGTTCCTTAAATCTTGTAGTTCCTCTTCTACACAACTTGAACGAATCACAATAGAGCGTTTATAGACTGGACGCTACCATTCATGGAGTTTTGTGTGATTATCTTAGTTTTAGGGTAGGTTATAGATTTCACATCACTACCGTGATCCAAAAAACGTTCCTTAAATCTTGTAGTTCCTCTTCTACACAACTTGAACGAATCACAATAGAGCGTTTATAGACTGGACGCTACCCTTCATGGAGTTTTGTGTGATTATCTTAGTTTTAGGGTAGGTTATAGATTTCACATCACTACCGTGATCCAAAAAAACGTTCCTTAAATCTTGTAGTTCCTCTTCTACACAACTTGAACGAATCACAATAGAGCGTTTATAGACTGGACGCTACCCTTCATGGAGTTTTGTGTGATTATCTTAGTTTTAGGGTAGGTTATAGATTTCACATCACTACCGTGATCCAAAAAACGTTCCTTAAATCTTGTAGTTCCTCTTCTACAACTAGACAAAATCATAATGGAGCTCTTGTAGCCTGGACGGTGCCCTTCATGGAGTTTTGTGTGATTATATTAGTTTTAGGGTAGGTTATACATTTTACGTCACACTATGGTTATCAAGAAGCGTCCCTTCAGACTTGTACCTCCTCTGGAGTGTACTTCCTCTTCTACACAACTAGACAAAATCATAATGGAGCTCTTGTAGCCTGGACGGTGCCCTTCATGGAGTTTTGTGTGATTATCTTAGATTTCACGTCATACTACCGTGATAAATAAACGTTCCTTGAGACTTGTAACTCCCCTGGAATGTAGTTCCTCTTCTAATGTGTATCTCCAGAGCGGAGAAACTCCAGAGGTAGAGCAATTCACTCAACACACAAGACAACCCGCTCCACAACACACAACACGCAACTGCCTGAACTCCGGCGAAAGGTCAGATGTGCCTGAGGTCTGGATGTGGAAAGATACAAAGAAGATATTAACCTTTGCGGAAGACTCACGGATGACCCGGCGTACCTTATGGTTCCACCTGTACCGGTTCCCACTGGGTTACGTAACCGGCAGATTCTCCCGCGCGCCTCGGTCACCATAGCGATTGTTCACCTGTTACGCACATTACCTAATTTTCCCAATGTATACTCGTAGCATGTGTATTTATTGATCTACGGTTTTGCGTAAGGAACCATTTATTCAATAAACCAACGGCAATGCAGTTTTGTACAAACATAACATCCAATGATATTATAAACGTAAACTATCAAAAAGGCGGAGTACGAAGACAAAAGTGATCTAATTACGTAATTTCGTAAATGTTGAAAAGAAAAAAGAAAATGCATTTAAAACAAAAAATATTAAAAAGAACAAGAAACTCAGCTATGAAATCGTATAAATATACAACAAATGAACAAGTCCAAATTTAAAAGGCAAGACAATGGAGCTGTAAAACATAAAAAGCGTGAGAAAACCATAAATAATGCTTGAGATCATTGGAAATTGTAACAATATGTGAAATAAAGCAATAACTGGTTAATAATAACTAACAATAATTCATTCTCCGTGTATATTTTTCTGTAAATGTTCAGCCGATCTATTTCGACGTGTTAATATACACCGCAATACTATTCTTGAACCCCGAGAGTTCGTTTACTCTAGAAAAAGGGTAACAATTATTGAAATATTCTCAAACAGTTGTCACAACGAATGAATGTACCCGATGAGACGCACTGTGTTATAAGAGAATCAGATTAACTCACGGAAACTTCGAACAAATCACCGAACTAAAGCAACCGAATGGTGTTGGTATGTCGGTTAGTTAAACCATTCGTCTGTTCGACCACTAGGACAGCTACCGGTTAATGGGTCACGGTGTGACCTGGTCATAACCACTATCACGGTTACCCCAGTGGTTCTGGTTCTCTACACATGGACTCAATAGAGGATTTTATTGGCCACTCTATGGATAATTATCCGAGTGATTTTTAATCCGCGCATAAGGTAACTGTATAGAAAAGTGGATTTTATATGCCAACTCAATGTCCTTTTAACTTTTTTTTTTACTTTAGTGTTCATCACAAATTAGTAGGCCTTCGAAATAAATACTATTTGTCATTCTTAAATCTTGGTGTTCGATTACATAAATCAGTCCAATTGTTCACATGCGGATGGAAGGTGGTGAATATGAGGAGGCAATCGTCGTGTCCCAACCCGAGATCTTGAATCTTGTTGGAACACGAAGTCCTTAAATTCTCCTTCCACGAATCCTGAGAAAATAGCGACGTATTTGCTTTCGCAGAAGAATTGTTATTTACCAGCACACTATCTTTTGCATACCTTTTTTATACAGTGCAATAAAAGTGCCAATTAATTCCTTTATTACCTTTTTAGAACTTGCCGAAAATGTTCTTTTCATGGACATTCTCCATAACCTTTGCGGCGGAACAAAACATTTTGTTTTTATGATGTAGGATTGAGAATTTTTGAACATTGATGTAGTGGAGTGGAATCAACAGTGGGCAGAACATCGCTTTGGAACGTTTCATTAATTCAGATCAGAGAGATGGGCTCCTCAATTATTAAACATCGTTTGACATATTAGCCTATTTTAGTGGTTATGCTTAATATATCAGTTGTTTGATCTGAGTGACAATTAGATATAGCTTCCCATCAAATGATTAACAGTTAATAATTATTTAGGCTGTTTATAATTTAGAAAATATTTGTGTAAATTTAATTTAGAAAGTATTTGCCTGAATTTTGGTTATTTAATTTACGTAACTGTCTCGTAATTGCAGTTTATAATGTGCAGGCGCTTTGAAAACTTTTATATTTTGCAGTGCTGCCTGGCAGTAAGTTCCATCAATGACCATTGCATATAAACCTTCTACGTTGAAAAATATACGAGTATATACATACAAATTTTCAAAATTATTGGTCAAATATTTTTTAATTCTATAAAGGACATTCAGGCAAATATTCATTTTTATATATTTAGACTATTTTTTAAGAAAGATTGAATATGTGTAAAAATACAACATATTATCTCAACTCATTACACGAAAATGGTAATTGCCAAGAATCAATTAAGATGAGAATAAAATATGTGACGAAGAATGTGAGCAAATAAAGGGATTGTTTGTGTCGTCAAACGTCACGGCAATGTGAAGACTGAAGAGGTGTTGAGAAGCTGATATTGAAGCTCTCAGATCCAATACTCTCAACTTCACTTGTCTCGTACTCAGCCAAACGATTTGTCAGTGATTCTCTTTCAGAGTTTCAATCTCTTGAACAGTGTTCAAAACTTCTCACCGAGTCTGAACTCCTTGAAGTGGTAGTGATGCTCGTGAAGTGATTATCTACGGTGTCAGATGTCACGGCAGGGTAAAGAGGTGTTGAGAAGCTGATATTGAAACTCTCAGATCCAATACTCTCAACTTCACTTGTCTCGTACTCAGCCAAACGATTTGTCAGTGATTCTCTTTCAGAGTTTCAATCTCTTGAACAGTGTTCAAAACTTCTCACCGAGTCTGAACTCCTTGAAGTGGTAGTGATGCTCGTCAAGTGATTATCTACGGTGTCAGATGTCACGGCAGGGTAAAGAGGTGTTGAGAAGCTGATATTGAAACTCTCAGATCCAATACTCTCAACTTCACTTGTCTCGTACTCAGCCAAACGATTTGTCAGTGATTCTCTTTCAGAGTTTCAATCTCTTGAACAGTGTTCAAAACGTCTCACCGAGTCTGAACTCCTAGAAGTGGTAGTGATGCTCGTGAAGTAATTATCTACGGCGTCAAATATCAAGGTAGGGTGAAGAGGTGTTGAGAAGCTGATATGTACGCTCTCAGGTTCAAGTAGCCTTGTATTATCCGAAATTGACTAATATATAATATATAAATGATTCGTCCAGTTTCCGCAAATGTGAATACTGTACCTAAAACTATAATGCTGTTTCACAAAGATCACTTTACCGGTAAGGAGCAAGGTCCACAGAGAGATTCTGCATCTTCAAAATATCCCCATTAAACAACACATGGGTTGCCTTCTTAGGAATAGAATTCATCCCCATGCAAATCTCATCTAGAGCATCTTACTCATCTAGAGCAAATCGAGTTACGTACAAATCGTATAATTCATTAATTTTATCCGGTTCTTTAAAAGTCAATCGATTGTTTATAAAAAAGTATGAAGATATATGTATTTCCAAAGTTGAATACTTTCCGGGTTTTTAAAAAAGCAAACTGTCGTGTCATAGTTCAGTAAGAGATTTTTGTAGTAAACTCTTTCTCGTTCCTAAAAATCAACCTGATTTCCCATGATTCAGTAAAAGGATTTCTTGTAATCGCAGAGTGATGAATTCTTTCTCATTTAAAAAAGCAAACTGATTTGTCATGGTTCGGTGAAAGAAGTTTTAAAATCCAAGAGTAACTTTTCCAGTTTCTAAGAAAGCTACCTGATGTGTCACGAACTACTAGATTTGACTAAATTATTATTTAACAAGCTCTTTGATCTGTCATGAAGGTCGTGCGGTTAAGTTAAATAACAAAAGATTGTTTTAAATTATTATTTTGCATTTTTTGTAAACAAGCTGGAATTTTATTAATCAGACTTAATTAGTACCGTAAAAAGACAGAAGAATGTATTTCCTGTTGCTAAAAATACCTACGAAACATTGGATATTGAAATCTTTGACGGAACCTTGAGGCATAATTTCCACAGATCCAGCACAAATTCAGTGAACGTTTGAAACTTATCTTGCCGATATCGTGTAACGGTGTATCTATAATTAGGAGAGTCAATTATAAGTTCTTCTGAGAACCCTTGATAGTTGAAGTACTTTGTAACACTACCTTATACAGATCCAGCTTCAGTGAATGGTTACAGTTTATCTTGCCGATTCATGTAACGATGGATCTATAATTAGGAGAGTCGATTATGTTCTTCTGAGAACCCTTGATAGTTGAAGTGCTTTGTAAGATTAACCTTATAGAGATCTAGCACATCTTCAGTAAATGTTTGATGCTCATTTTGCTAATATTGTGTAACGATTAATCTATTGGGAGAATCAATTATAAGTTCTTCTGAGAACCCTTGATTGTAAAAGTGCTTTGTAAGACCACCTTATAGAGATCCAGCACATCTCTATGGAAAGTTTGAAGCTTGTCTTGCTAACATTGTGTAACGGTGGATCTATAATTGGCAAAGCCAATTATAAGTTCTTCTGAGAAGCCTTGATAGTTGAAGTGCTTTGTAAGACCACCTTATAGAGATCCAGCACATCTCTATGGAAAGTTTGAAGCTTGTCTTGCTAACATTGTGTAACGGTGGGTCTGTAATTGGCAAAGTCAATTATAAGTTCTTCTGAGAAGCCTTGATTGTTAAAGTGCTTTGTAAGACCACCTTATAGAGATCCAGCACATCTCTATGGAAAGTTTGAAGCTTGTCTTGCTAACATTGTGTAACGGTGGGTCTGTAATTGGCAAAGTCAATTATAAGTTCTCCTGAGAAGCCTTGATTGTTAAAGTGCTTTGTAAGACCACCTTATAGAGATCCAGCACATCTCTATGGAAAGTTTGAAGCTTGTCTTGCTAACATTGTGTAACGGTGGGTCTGTAATTGGCAAAGTCAATTATAAGTTCTCCTGAGAAGCCTTGATAGTTGAAGTGCTTTGTAAGACCACCTTATAGAGATCCAGCACATCTCTATGGAAAGTTTGAAGCTTGTCTTGCTAACATTGTGTAACGGTGGGTCTGTAATTGGCAAAGTCAATTATAAGTTCTCCTGAGAAGCCTTGATTGTTAAAGTGCTTTGTAAGACCACCTTATAGAGATCCAGCACATCTCTATGGAAAGTTTGAAGCTTGTCTTGCTAACATTGTGTAACGGTGGGTCTGTAATTGGCAAAGTCAATTATAAGTTCTTCTGAGAAGCCTTGATTGTTAAAGTGCTTTGTAAGACCACCTTATAGAGATCCAGCACATCTCTATGGAAAGTTTGAAGCTTGTCTTGCTAACATTGTGTAACGGTGGGTCTGTAATTGGCAAAGTCAATTATAAGTTCTCCTGAGAAGCCTTGATTGTTAAAGTGCTTTGTAAGACCACCTTATAGAGATCCAGCACATCTCTATGGAAAGTTTGAAGCTTGTCTTGCTAACATTGTGTAACGGTGGGTCTGTAATTGGCAAAGTCAATTATAAGTTCTCCTGAGAAGCCTTGATAGTTGAAGTGCTTTGTAAGACCACCTTATAGAGATCCAGCACATCTCTATGGAAAGTTTGAAGCTTGTCTTGCTAACATTGTGTAACGGTGGGTCTGTAATTGGCAAAGTCAATTATAAGTTCTTCTGAGAAGCCTTGATTGTTAAAGTGCTTTGTAAGACCACCTTATAGAGATCCAGCACATCTCTATGGAAAGTTTGAAGCTTGTCTTGCTAACATTGTGTAACGGTGGGTCTGTAATTGGCAAAGTCAATTATAAGTTCTCCTGAGAAGCCTTGATAGTTGAAGTGCTTTGTAAGACCACCTTATAGAGATCCAGCACATCTCTATGGAAAGTTTGAAGCTTGTCTTGCTAACATTGTGTAACGGTGAGTCTGTAATTGGCAAAGTCAATTATAAGTTCTTCTGAGAAGCCTTGATTGTTAAAGTGCTTTGTAAGACCACCTTATAGAGATCCAGCACATCTCTATGGAAAGTTTGAAGCTTGTCTTGCTAACATTGTGTAACGGTGGGTCTGTAATTGGCAAAGTCAATTATAAGTTCTTCTGAGAAGCCTTGATTGTAAAAGTGCTTTGTAAGACCACCTTATAGAGATCCAGCACATCTCTATGGAAAGTTTGAAGCTTGTCTTGCTAACATTGTGTAACGGTGGGTCTGTAATTGGCAAAGTCAATTATAAGTTCTTCTGAGAACCCTTGAAAATTACTTTTAATTTTCAATTATAAGTTCTTCTGAGAACGTAAAAGTGCTTTGTAAGACCACCTTATAGAGATCCAGTACATCTCTATGGAAAGTTTGAAGCTTGTCTTGCTAACATTGTGTAACGGTGGGTCTGTAATTGGCAAAGTCAATTATAAGTTCTCCTGAGACTCTTGATAGAAGTGCTTTGTAAGACCACCTTATAGAGATCCAGCACATCTCTATGGAAAGTTTGAAGCTTGTCTTGCTAACATTGTGTAACGGTGGGTCTGTAATTGGCAAAGTCAATTATAAGTTCTTCTGAGAAGCCTTGATTGTTAAAGTGCTTTGTAAGAACTCCTTAGAGATCGAGCAAACCAATACTGGGTTGGTGTAGTAGTAAACGCTTTCAGATCGGATTGTCGATATTGCTCTTCAACGAGATATCTGGGATTCAAAAGAGTTACTTTTTGAGGCTTGTTTCAGACATTTTTTGGTACAAATTACTATATGATGTTTTATTGCTTTTTACCATCTTACTAGAATATCACATTGAAATAATTAAAATGTTATGTTCAATCACATATGACTAAAGTTTATATCAGATCACCTTGAAAATAATTATCACCTTTCGGTATAAATGTTTTTATTTAAGTACTATTCAATTTTTAATTGCTTTAAATATAAATTCTATGAACAACACACTTTACATTACATACATTATTAGAGGTGTAATTTTACTTCAACAATTTTATATGATGTTTCGTTGAAGTCACCAGATATTAGGATACTAATGCAATTTCCTCTAACAAATTTTTTGAAGAAAGAACTAAGAACGTATCCAGAAATTTAATAATTTTTATCTTAAAATTTGTATTTAAAATTCTAAAAAATAATTTATTTTATTTAAATTTACAATTTCCCCAAAATTGACATTCATTTAGACATTTTTAGATTGAGTAAGTTGTTTACGTATCAAAGTATGTAATGGCTCTTAAAAAAAATTATGTTGTTGCGTTTATAACTATGCTAACAGAAATATCAATAATATAGTAAACCCCAATCTGAGTATCTCTGTATGTAATGTATTTATATCTGTTCTGATTCGTTCTTAACTGAAATATATCTACTCAAAATTAATACAAGTAGTATGGGTGTACATGAACGAAATATTTGCTCATATTTTTCTTGAAAAGTCTGAGCGTTATACAGTTCTTTTGATCTGGCGAATCTTTCTAGATAGGATGGAAGTTAGATCAATTTCCAAATATAACTTTCCCATATCATAAAGTATTATTGTTTAAAATTATACACATCATGATGCTTGAATTTGGGTAGTTATTCATTTATAAGAATACCTCCTTCGTCGTACATTGAAATAAATATTCCAGTTCAAACTACATTCTGAATAAAGGTCAAATGAACTGGGACAAATTTGTTTCGATTACCATACTTAAACAATATGCCAACAAGCTAATCATTGCGCGCTAAAAATAAAATGTTAACTGTGATTCGTTATAAATCAAGGACACAACCGTCTTCTGTAAACATTTTTCACAATTTCTCGGTATTTTACCTTGTTTTTGTTTTTCGAGTACCGTATGTAAAAGCCTGCAGTTAGTGATTTTTAACGAATGCTCTGAAATTCGCAGTCTTTCGGTTTTGTTGGTACAAGTATAATATATAGCACTACTACCCCAGAGGATATGGAATTAACTCTGAGGTAGATATGCAAAATCCAAGTTGGAACGGGTCTTCAGATTTCAAAAAAGAACCGTGCGAGTGATTTTTGGGTTTGAGAGCCAGAGAGTCGTGCAGAGATGTTTTTAGAAGCTGGGGTTACTGACTTTGCCCTGTTTCCATATTCTCGAGGGGATCCTTCAGGTTCGAGGCGGGGATGTTCACCATCAAGAGACTAGAGGCAGGGACAACTTTCAAGTCCAACAACACAGAAAAAAACCTTTCAGAAATTTGCCTTCTTAAGTTGGTGTTAGACTAATCAACAGCCTCTTTGAAGGTATTATACAACAAAATTAAAAAGAAATTAAAAGCTCAGTTGAAAACCATTTTGGTGTCAAATGTATTTTACTTCTGTTGACGAGTTTATGATGAATCGCTGGGACAATTAAGAGCACAAAAATTCACAAAATCGTATTGTCAGACCTGGAAACTGTAAGAGAGAAATTTGGATGAGGTCATGTATGCTTGAGTGGGTCATTGTTAGATTAAGGACGGTTGTGTTGCAATGTTTATATTGTCTTTTCACAATACACAATATTATTATTATTTTTCCAAATTATCAATATAATCCCTTGTTTGACTCGTACCTGCAGTAGTCAGTACTTGGATCGAGTTTGCACGTTTGAACTCTCGTAGTTTCACTTACGACTTTAGTTGTGTGACGGGTTTCTTTCATTCGGACACGTTGCGGTTGTAATTAATTCTCTGTTTGCGTTGGGGAAATCTGTAGTAGCTCGAGTAATGGAGTCTCTGCGCTGCGAATACTCGTGTCTCTAATACTCGGCAATGTCGGCCATAGCTGCGGGCTGAGTACGGCATCGAGGCACTTTGACTTTCACTGGTTGCACGATTAGTGAAAACTTCTGTCTGTAAGAATAGAACACTATGTTCCGAGGGGTTGGATCTATAGTTCGGCTGTCATTATTTGCTCTTTCTGAGAGTTGTTTTACTCTTTATGAGAATATGGATTTTGCCAAAAATTAGTTAAAGTAATATTAGTTTCTAGCACGACTCCATAGGATGTTACTGAGTTTCATCTGAAGGGATTACTTATTTGATAAAAAAACGCACTTAATAAAAATTAAAATGCACTAACTAGTAATACACCTTTGAACACTTTTGTATTTTTTTGTTGGTACAATTTACATTTCAGATTCTAAGAGTCTATCTTCAGGTACTTGTAAGATTAAGGTAAACACATGAAGTAAATAAATAATAAAACCAAATTGATAAATGTTTTAACTACCTTGGTTTAAAGGTCTATCAAAAAATACTTTTTGTTAAGAAATCTGTGTCATTTAATAAAACATTAGGTTTAATTTTGACACTTGTGTAAATTTCAAAATGTTCTAAAGTTGACATGACAATAGGTGAATTTTTTGCATGTGTGTAAAATTTCAAAGTTGTTTTCGATATTTGGGTATGCATGGCCGATGTTATTTTAATGGTGAGGATATTTTGAATTTGATGATTTCTTCAATGCATTTATGTGTTTATTAAATCTAGTTATGACGGATCCGCCTATTTGTCCAATATAGATTTACCTTGACAATCGTTGAATTTTAATTTGTATACTCCACTATTGTTAAATTTTGAGTTTGTTTTGTTGATTACTTTTATTTTTGATTATTTTGATTACAGTGCCGAGGTTCTTCTACAAGTACCTGAAGACGGATTCTTCGAATCCGAAATGTACATTGTACTAATTAAAGAAAGGAAAAGTGAGAAAGTTGTATTGTTATTAATTAAACACTTTTCAAGGCTATATTACTGATAAAAATGCACTACTTCTTTTATATCGCTGTTCATGGTGTCTTCGGCGATACAAACTGATCGAATATAATTTCAGATATGTATAATTGCTTCAACAATCATGAATTTTTGAAATGGATAACGAGATGCAAAAGTGTACTTTGCATCCATATCGCAGTAGGAGATACAGAACATACCAAATATCCAAGTTAAACTAACAAAAATTTAATCGTAACATATGTCATAACGCCTAACACAGTCAAAAGTTTGACAACGAGGCTTACTGGTAATTTTCGGAGTGTAAATTACTTGCGTACAAGAACTTTTGGCACAATCCAAGTGAGTAAGCCAGACACAGAATTCTTGAAATAAGACTGTTCCTTTTGACTCCATCGTCTTACTTATATCTATAAGCCGATTTTACATAATTTTAAATATTAAGATTGTGGCCACAAGTGAATGAAGACAGATTTTTAGTGACATTTACAAATACCTCCCTCATTCCATTGAATAGAGAATTACATGTAGTCAAACATGCAATTATTTTTCGTTACTTTCTTTTATCGTAGAAAACAAAAATAATTTAGTTCAGACATATTTGTAAAATGAGAAATCTGTTGAGAGATGGGTTTTGGAAGATAGCATGTAATCTCCTCGCTGTCATTTCCGCAGTGAGCGTCTCCCTGTCGTGTACACCTCTTTCAGTCCAGAGTAATGTATCATGGCAGGGCTTACGTGGTTAGATTAATTATGTGAGTAGCTGCTTTACCTCCCCTTTCCACCTCGCCCCACCGCCCCTTACTCCACTTCCTCATCAATCGAGTAGAACCGTTATTGATTGGTTTCGGCCTTGGGTGAAAACATGCGCGCGTAAATTCATTTTTGAGGTCTACAAAATGTATTTATCATTTTAAAAGAATGGCGGAAGTCGTGGCCTGATCGTTTTGGCTGTTGGTATAGCCCTCCTTTTCGCAGATCGATATACTCTGTAATGCCAAATCAGAGTTAGTGAATATAGAAATGAGTATAAACTCCGCAAGAACCCGGTTTTGACAGTAAGTCGACGGTTATCCAGGTGCTTATCGCTCTGTGTATTGAATAATTCTCTACAGTAGAGACCACCAGAGAGTGCAGTTGAGGGAGGAGCCTATTTGTGCGTGACCTTGGAGCAGCCAATGAGGACTGAGCGACGTTGCCAGATTTGTTCCCCGCTGCACCTCAGTGCGCCGTGCTGGGCGGCAGTTGATGAGTCGTGTGGCAACATCGCGCGGGCTGTCCATTTTATTGGTCGCCTCCAACAGCACTCTTTCGTGGCTCCTACTGTAGTCACATCTATTGCGCTAAAATACAATTACAAATGTAGATACCATTCCCTCAGTCCTTCCCTAACGGACTGTGACACTATACACTCTTTTATTGCGATACCAGACACTAGTCCACATTTCAAAAATATGTATGTGTAAAAATAAATGAATCTTGGAATTTTATGTTAAAACATTAAAAAATTTTCAATAAGTCGAAAGTCGCAACCTTTTCGTTATTCGTTGGTATGCAAAAATAAAATTAATGGACAGGTCAGCCGAGGTGGAGGTACTGAAGGGTTACATGATTTCAGACTTCTGCAATTGTTACATGTTACAATGTTTTAACACTACTTTTTAAGGATTAAAATCTACCCTCATGTGTAAAAGAACATAATACATAAACGTGGGTTAAACACCAATGAATGTGTGGGTGTGTGTATGCGTAAATTAATTAATTAATCTTGGAATTTTATGTCACATTAAAAATTTTCAATAAGGCGTAAGTCGACAGTCGTAACCTCTTGTTATTCGCTATCGGTATTAAAAAAAAATATAATTAATGGACAGGTCAACCGAGGACCTGCAATTCTAATCAAATTATTTCGGACTTCTGCAGTTGTTATATGTTACAATATGTTTCACACCATGTTTGCAGCATTGAAATATACTCTCATGTGTAAAAGAACTTAATACATAAACTGAACTAAAAACCAAAGAAATGTATTACAGTACATGTTTATGTATTACCTGAAGGTAAAGTTCAATCCCTGAAATGTAGTGTTATAAATATTGTAACATATAACGAAGCCAGATGTCCGAAATCCTGTTATCCTTTTAAACCTTCCGTCGTCAATAACCAACTTAAATAATGTATTCCACTGGGAATTTACTATAAATTAACGCGGCACAATAAAAATCCGGTTTTTGCCACGAAGTTCAGGTTATGATTAAGAATACAGGAACGAGGAAATGGACCGACACCCCACCCTCCTCACCTGTTCCGCTGTCTTATACGTAGAAACTTCTACCAAATTCAAACAACAATCCGCATTTCATTTCCAGGAAGTTAGAAACTATGAAGGCTCGTGCCTCGTGCAAAGCGAAAGTCACGAGATGATGACGTCATCCGACCGACTCTAATAACAAAAACCCATCGTCACAATCGATTTCCTCTATCTGAGAATGTTCCTGAGTTCGATAACGAATAATCCGGTCTTTTGGACTTACTTTACTGTCTCGTACACAAAAGCTTTTCTTCAAGATCTTCTTTTACTGAAACATTATACACAGCTATCGCATTTTTTGCGTCATATACCAGTGGTGTATGGGCCTTGGAGTCTCGTGCTTGTTAATTTAAACAATCAATCTTATAATAACAATTAACATAACCGTCGTCTAAATATTCCAGTTAACATTTTTAGGAGACATTGTTAAAAACAATTAATTCCATAGATATTTTGATTTCTGTGTGAAACATCATCATCTGTCTACAAATGAATCAAAATTGTCAGAGCAGTAGATTAGGGTCTAGTAGAAAATCCTAAATTCCTTAGGAAGAATGGTAAGATTCACACGATACTCAAAAAGTATTTATTAGTTTCAAATGTTTTTCGTACTTTTCACAAGGAGTTAAGGTTCCTCTCTCTCTCTCAACAAATTTCCATTCATAGATTGCCACATACTTTTTTTCAGATAATGTATTTGTGTATTCCTGTATAGTCATGGTTGCCATTAAAATACTATTAGTGTCTTTATAATTAAAGAATTCCCAAATATCAATTATGGAAGGTCAGATATTGCTTTCGTTCTTTTTTTGTGAGGTCTTGAATTTCTATTTGTTTTTTATTTGTCAAAGTATCTGTCTAATTGCCCTTATGTATATTTCTCGGTGATATAAATAGGTTCTTAAAGGAAAGAACAAACTCTGAAACTTTTAATATTACTTCAGATAGCTTGTACAATTTCTGAATCATAAAAGAACATACTATATCCTCTCCTGACAGCAATTTTGTAAAAAGTAGCCTGCCTAAAAGTGTCCTAGGAGTAGACTTTTATGTTGATCAGAAATGCCACTCGTTTCAGAACAACTTAACTCAAGCAATTGCCTTTCCAGTCCTACAGAATCTTTTCTCTAGGGGTTTTGGAATCAGGGCTAAAGTTTGATACGTTTTAAGGCTTTTGCGGTGCCATTTTACTAAATAGAACCTTTGTTCTTCAGAAGACGCCAGAAGAAGTAAAGAGAGGGCTGTACATAGTATTTTTGTACAAGTAACACCCCTACTCTTCCTTGCCATTCAACGTGCGATAGAGCAACTTTTGTTTTGTACGAGTAAATACGGATTTGCTTCCGCCTTTAAACCACCACTACAAGTATACGTAACATAGACGTCGCAATAGTAGACATGTACGAGTACAAAGATCATTATCAACTTTCTTTACAAACACATTCTGTGATAAGTAGAAGCTATTGAATTATCTCCCCGAAAAGCAAGAAAACCATACCGTCAACTAAA
The DNA here is from genome assembly GCF_021130785.1 of Homalodisca vitripennis. NCBI lineage: Eukaryota > Metazoa > Arthropoda > Insecta > Hemiptera > Cicadellidae > Homalodisca > Homalodisca vitripennis. The sequence goes on from NC_060208.1 coordinate 14,107,217, forward strand.
TAGAGAGCCTAATATTCTGTGGGTGAAGCTCTTCCTACTTTTATTAGTTAATTTAGACATGTGGGTGTACACTTATTAACTTTCCAAATGACACTGCTTCCAAACGAAAGAAGATTTTTACTTATTTGCAATCATATGTTCAATATTGGCCATTATACAGGGTGTAAAAAAGTCCCGCCCCGGGCTTGATAGTTCTCGAACGATTACAGGTAAAGCATTAAAACTTGCTACGCCATTACTGCACTTATAATATACTTTTTGAAGTAACTCCCATTTTTTATCATGTCAGGGGGTTGGCTCAAAAGGAGTCAGATGGAAACCTTAAATGAGAGCATAGGTCGAGTAGTACATCAAATTAAAGGTCTTTACTAGTAGATTACAATGCCGCAAATCCGACCTCAAAGGGTACACTCTTTAATAAATTACGCTAGTTTAAAGTTTGAAAAGTTTACAATATAGGTCCTGTTCTAAATGGTTTAATATTCTTGTCTTGGCTCAAGTTGTGAAAGTTAAACATAGTAAATGAATAATTTATATTTATAGGTGCAGTAATAATTACTTTGCCTGTAATCGTTCGGGAATTATCAAGCCCGCGCAGGCCTTTCTTTACACCCTGTATATAGGTAGCCGTATAAAATTGTAAGGGGGGATATCATAAAGCTCACTGGAGGCCGTGGGAGGTTTAGAGGTTCACGAAAAAAAATCGATTGGGAATGGGTCCAAAATTACAATTTTGTTAGAATCGTTTGGGGCACTCCCGGGCCCTTAATCTATAGGTACGGCCCTGAGTGTAGTCTGTATCGCGGTCGCGGAGCCAGGCACGGAGTGCGCGGAGGTGAAAACACCGTCACCAGCAAACCGCGCGTTCAAGTCTCGGCCGTTGACCCCGTCCTGTCTCCGCCCGCAGAGCGCTGCACCGTCTTACTGGGACAGGAGGTCCTAGGAAGGTCTCTAGAACTGCCTCGACATTAGTCCCTAGGAAGGTCTCTAGAACTACTAGGACAGGAGTCCCTAGATAGTTCTCTAGAACTGCTGGGGAGGAGTCCCTAGGAAGGTTTCTAGAACTGCTGGGACAGGGGTCCCTAGAAAGGTCTCTAGAATTGCTGGGACAGGAGTCCCTAGGAACGTCTCTGAACTGCTGGGACACGAATCCCTAGAAAGGTCTCTACAATTGCCGAGACAAGAGTCCTTAGAAAGGTCTCTAGAACTGCTGGGACAGCAGCAGTCCTTAGAAAGGTCTCTAGAACTGCTGGGACAGCAGTCCCTAAGAAGGTCTCTAGAACTACTGGGACAGGAGTCCTTAGAAATATCTCTAGAACTGCTGGGACAGGAGACCCTAGGAAGGTCTCTACAACTGTCTCATATAGCCCTCAGGATACAGAAGTGACAGAGTTGAGAACAGACTTGTGAAGTCTAGCGAAGTGAACTCACTTAACTGAATTGCATTACGTATTATACGGCCTTGCTCTCCACCGGTTGTAACAATCAACAAGATTGATTTCATTACTGCTCGATCTCTACATACACGTTCCTGGTTAACATGCAGCTTAACATTGTACTGTTGTGTGCTACTTTTAGTATAGTATATCAAGGTTCATTGGCTGAGCCTTAGCGAAGCCTATTACTCTTGGGGCTGGAAAAGTTTTATTTCTGTATGTCTCCGTATTCGTACGATATCTCAAAAACGCACTTGAAATTTTGCATGAAGCTTTAATTTCAATATAGGCAACACTGAGTTCGGCGATGGTGCATGTCACTCCTTGGGATTCATATAGTAGCACTTAAAAAAATGAGTTGAAATTCAATGTCATAATGAGGTTCCAAGACTTTATTTCAGCGCACTCTAGCGTTGTAGTACCTACTATGAAACCTAACCTAACGCAATGAACAAAAAATGTCGGACATGTGGTGTGGTTTTCTCTTACATTGTGCATGTATTGGGAGTTGATAAATAAAAAGAGTCTACTGGTGAGTCACGTGGGTATACCATACAAGTATTGGTGATGTATTAGTGGTGTAAGAGCATGTTTAAAACGTTGTATCAATCCTTGGTTTTTTTAGAATCGTGAATACGTACTTTTAATGTCAAGATCAAACTAGTTACTTATTAATCAAGATGGAATGTATGTAGGCCTAAGTCTATTTTGTTTGAAAATTGTGTACATGTAGTCTGTGATTTGTTGAGTGCAGGTCTATTGTAAAATATACCATTATTGTTTGTAGATTCCATAGACGAGTTGACCAACGTTAAACAGATTTGTCTCTCTTAATAGTACGTTATTTATGTGCTATATTTACAGGTTACAGGCTCACTCACATATGTCACTTCTAAACATTGCTGACTCACTTCAAATCATTATATATTTCTGCATCCATTTGGAAAACTATCTTTAATCCAAGAAATGTTAAACTGGAACTAGCTAAGCCAGCTATGTAGTCTGCTTTAAATATGCAAGGGGGGGGGGGAGAATATCAAGTGATAGGATATAAATCGACCTCTCACTGAATGATATTTTTATATGAAATTTTTCTATATGTCTATTTTGCTAGCCCACTCTAAACTTACAAAACCTTATATACAAAACCATCACACTGTAATTATTATTAATAGGTTATTAACGATAGCAGATAGTTCCTCCCCATACCTTCATTATCCAGTTTTAGTCCAACACCTCTTGGCTGAGACTGAGGTCTCTCCGTAGTTAGACCGAAATATCTAATGATTGTAATTGTCTAAGCGATGCGACCAGAAAACTTACGAGGTTGTAATGGAACTAGTTATGTAGGCGTATGAATAAATATTACGCGTAAACCCTTGAGCAGGTCAGTTTAGAAAAACGATTGAAAAATTTAGAAAATCAATTTCCTAGAGAAATCCACAACTTCGACTATTCAGTTCGCGTTAAACCAATTTTTATAATATTAAGAATACGGACTTTGAACTTAAGAAGTTAAATTCCAATATCTTTACCCTAGGAAATCTCTTGCTTAGTATTTACAGAAATCAACATTGGAATCATCGTATAAAAAGAATGCTTGATTTCCTGTCAATTCTCAGGAAATTGGAGTCATTGGAGCAATGACCCACTTTAATTCACTGAAGTGTTCGAGTTGTAATCTGAAATATCAGAAATAGACACGCAGTGGAGGAGTTGGGCTGCACAGCCGCAAAAAGGCAGGCGTTAGAGAAGTTAGCCTGCATAGCCGTAAAAAGTCAGGCATTACAGCAGTTAATCTGAGCAGCCGCAAAAAGACACACAGTAGAGCAGTTGGGCTCCAGAGCAGCAAATAGACAGTAGGGCAGTTTTGTTGCAGAGCAAAAAATAGACACGCAGTAGGGCAGTTTTTGGTTGAAGAGCAAAAAATAGACACGCAGTAGGACAGTTTTTGGTTGAAGAGCAAAAAATAGACACGCAGTAGGACAGTTTTTGGTTGAAGAGCAAAAAATAGACACGCAGTAGGACAGTTTTTGGTTGAAGAGCAAAAAATAGACACGCAGTAGGGCAGTTTTTGGTTGAAGAGCAAAAAATAGCCACGCAGTAGGACAGTTTTTGGTTGAAGAGCAAAAAATAGACACGCAGTAGGACAGTTTTTGGTTGAAGAGCAAAAAATAGACACGCAGTAGGGCAGTTTTTGGTTGAAGAGCAAAAAATAGACACGCAGTAGGGAAGTTGGGCGGCAGACCCACAAAAAGACACACAGTAGAGCAGTTCGCCTCCAGAGCCGCAAATAGCACCTGGGAGATTAAACCACGTGCAAAATAAGAAACCGGTCTCGTAACCCTGGAGTTTTGAAAGTTCCGAGGCTAGATCGAGAAAGTCGTTGACCGCAGAGGAGGAGCTGCCGGCAACAGTTCCATGAATGGAAGTGCGAAATCGGACCGAACTCGAGCTTTCTCTCGTGAGGTCTCGGAGTGACTCGCACACGCGCGCGCGCATCGTCACAGTGGTGATCACGTGACTGCCACCTACAGTGCAGTCGTGTCGCTGAAAGGTCAGTAGGTCAGGAGTTATGTCAGTGACCATGTGAATTCCTTCCAGTCAGTCCATCTCCTCGCCGCACCTTTGGAAGAGGCTCGACAGACAAAGGGAATCTTCCTCCCACACACCGTTCTTATACGTGTTTGTTTTACCGTGACCATTCTTTTCCTCATTATCAGAATGTCATTGTATATTTACAACTTTAAAGAGAATTGAACTATTATCGTTTATTGTTATAACTCCTGACATTTAGTATATGTTATATATTGTTACGTAGATCTAGAATATGTCAGATTAGTGGATGTTATATGTTCAATAATTTCATGGCTGCAATATGAGTTGTAATATTTTATTACTGTACAGTCTTCAGAACAAAAAACTACAGAATAAACTACGAACTAAACTGAATTTTACTAATAAAGAGTTTCAAGGACTACGAGTTATAAAAATGTTCCTTACTGCTGAACTCGTCACCAGTCAATGAAACTAGGATTGATGACGTTATAAGCAGTATTTCATCTACAGGGGTTGACGGTATCCTCAAGCCTACGCACAAGAGAATCATGCAGGCAAGCCTTTCAAGAACTGAAGATTCTCACTGTGGTCAACCTATACATCCTAGAAGCTGTGACCTACGTACACCCGAAATCACCCGATGAAGTGATGACTGGAGCACAGCAACATGACTACAACACTCGGCATGCTGCAAACTACCATCTTCCAGCTCACCGCCTAGCGCCCACGGAGAAGAAGCCAACGTATGTCGGAACAAAGCTGTGGAACGCCCCCCCACTAGAACTGAAGAGGAGAGACCGGCTGCAGTTTGGACACAAACTAAAACTCTGGCTTCAAGACCATCCATTTTACACGATAAATGAATTTTTAAATTGTACTGTTCTCTAAGAATATGTTCAATAAAGAATTAAGGATTAAGGTATTGCCATTCAAACATTGATACTACTTGACCAATCTCTTATAGTTAATGTTTTCCTACCAGCTGAGATACCAACTCCCACCCATTCTAATACTCTATTTTTCTAAATACGCATCGAGGTTGTAGCCGAGTAAGGGTCCAGAACAATGACCGAGCTTCTGGCAGGGTTTTATTACTGGCGCCGCCCTTCTTGAGTGTCACTGAACCAGGGACTGGAATTTGGGATTATTGTGACCGCATTTAAATATTCTCAGGAATTTTACTCTACAAACTGGTTTTCTACACATCTGTTACACAAGTATAATCTGAAGACTATGACATGTGACTAAGACAGTCTCCCTAAGTAATTCCTTAATTTTACTCTGGTTTTCTACACATCTGTTACACAAATATAATCTGAAGACTATAACACGTGACTTCCTCAGAATTTCCATCTACACATACAGCATAGTAAGTAACCGGAATTTTCGTAAATAAGACATTATGATTTAACACTTTGATTTAATGTTAATACTTGTTTTCAAGTCTTACAGGCAAAAAGCGAAATTTGAAAATATAATAATTTCAAATATTGACTACTCGTATGTCTTAGTAGTTAGTTAAGACATCAGATTATTGGTATTTACGGTTTTCGTCATAACTTTGACCGTGTAACTTTGGGGTTTCGCAAAGTTTTTGGGATTTATTAAATAAGAGAAAATATGACTTACTAGGTGTACGAATAGTACATTTAGTATACTCAGAATATATAATGGAGTTCAGAGAATTTTTAGAAACTCTGAAACCACATAAATAATTTCTAAGAAAGAAAAATTCATTTTATTTTCTCTTATTTTTCAAATATAGTAATACACACCCAGATTTCTCAAAAATATTAAATATTTCAAAATAGCTGATTCTCATCACGAGTCCGTACATGTTTTACTCAAAAACTGTCTTAAGTGGTCTAATAAAAGAGAATACATTCGTAGGCAAGAATCTATCTTTTGATTTGTGAATACCCGAAATTATATAGAAGGCTTATATAAGGATTCGAACCACCTCCCGAAATTTGGAGACAAACACTAATATTTCTAACTTGTAGTTTTTTAAGCTAGAACACATTTATAAGGTCTTAAAGGTCAACAATTTCCCAGAGGAAGATTTCAGAGTCTCTGATTTTGGAGGGTATTTACACCTCCTCCTAGTATCTAGAACTCCCCCCCCCCCCCGAAACAATTGTCTAGAACGTCACGGGTAAATGACCGAATGTCTAGAAATTGAGTACGGCGAGCTGAGGTAGTGTCTGTCTGACTGTGGTTAGATAGCCCAAGTGTCTCCGGTGTCGGCAATTGTCTTCGGTGCGATCTTGCGAGTGTCCCGTCTCATCATACAATACACATGTTTAGCCTTTGTACAGTCAATAACAAAACTACGCTACGAGTACGGTATATTGTCTGGAAATTTCGAAGGATCATTATAAAAATCGGTTATCAATTGAAAGGTCCATATCAGATCTTTACGACGAAACGATCTGCCGCCCACGCCGACTCAACGACCATTACCTTGGGTCGTTATCGACCATTTCATCCAACGACATAAAACGACGCGTGTGACGGCGGGTCGCCTAGTTGAGTGCGTTCTAATGTTGTCGATTGGTAAACCCTCTCACTGCCACCTTTATTGGTTTAAGAGCCGGTTTGGAAGTTGTCTAGTTGTAAACGTACAATTAGTACACATAAATATTAATTTTTGTCATAATTTTAAATTTGGAGTATTAAATTTAAAAAATTTCCTATAAAAGAAATTTACAATTTTAAAATCCAAATTATTGGACAATTTTTAGTTTTTTGTTTTATAGAAAATAGTTTTTCCAATAAGAAGAGCTCCTCCTTCAATGAAATTCCAAAAATGTTTGGACATTTGTTATAAATAGCCGCTAAAAATGTCAAAAATACTAAAAAACGTTAGTAATCAAAACAAAACTTCCTTGTATTGAACAGTAGTAAAATCCGATTTTTTATTATTTATAGCGTTGAAGTAGTGCCTTCAAGTGTGTTGATACTGCACGCTGGGCTTCAATGTTCACCGGGCTAGCTGAACAGTATCTTGTAGTCAACAGTAACTTGTATAAAATCAGTTTATTGCTATCCCTCCCTATTGATGTAATTACCGATCACGACTCCAAGTATCTCATCGCATGCAACATCTTATCTTCAAAATGTCCAGTTTTTATATATTATTGAACAGCCAGGTGTACAATATTTTTGGTAAGTGTTGTTTCAGATACTAAACAAATAATGCATAGTATTTTCTGGAAGTATCTGATGAAAGAAATATTACCTGTAAAAAAAAAACAGATTATTTTATTTTGTTAAAGAATAATGGTACTAAAAACTCAATCTAGAACCAAAATATTGTAACAACCCAAAGTGAAAAATTTTAAATGGATTTATGTGTTTTATTAGATTTCGTTTTAAATTTAATTTTCTCAGCCTTTTCCGACTTTTTCCAGTGCATTGATGCTGTACAGATTACGATTAATCTTCAACAAATCTTAAACTCTACATTGTTTTATTTTTGCATAATTTTCTCCTGCTATGAAAAACTGTTTTGTACCCTGCATTTGATGTTCTGGACAAAAATAAAGACTTATCGAAAAGTTATTGAATTAGTGGATCTTTTTTTATTGTGTAACATGTTTTATTACCTAACCATATTTTATTAAGATTTTCTAATATTTCTTTGTATCTTTCAGGTGAGAATATACAACTGTCCCCGTGTACACTACAACGATTTCTAGTAAGTAACGCAACATGAATCTTTTATAGCTTACTAAACTTTTTGAATGTTTTTCTTTTAAGTGCCGTTCCTGTCTTCTAATTTGGTACATGAAAATCATAATTAAAACCTTGGTATAGTTACCCTGTTAATAGTCCAAACATTTTAAAACCAAACTATGGAGCCAATTATGCGTGCCCATTTGTAGGGTATTTGTGCTTTATTGTGCTGAAGATCAACTAGTTATCGACATTTTGACCAGTCTGCCATCAATATCTTTTTTATCACAAGCCAGCGTTTATATAGGATTTTTACATCTACACATCGTGAGAGTACAACACGTATTCTCGGCTCGTGTAGTAAAGTAGATTAAAACCTGCAATCACGTCTAATGTAATATGAATAACGTTTTCACGAGGTAATGAGTTTCTCGTTTCAAATGTTACTAGTAATTACTCATCTTCCAGAGTCACGTAGTTGCATGTTCCTGCTTTCCCCGACATACGCTTCTCTCATTTCCTGTAATCTAACATCTACATATCGTAAAAGTCAAAGGCGTATTCTCGGCTCGTGTAGTAAAGTAGATTAAAACCTGAAATCACGTCTAATGTAATATGAATCACGTTTTCACGAGGTAATGAGTTTCTCGTTTCAAATTTTACTAGTAATTACTCATCTTCCAGAGTCACGTAGTTGCATGTTTCCTGCTTTCCCCTGACATACGCTTCTCTCATTTCCTGTAATCTAACATCTACATATCGTAAAAGTCAAAGGCGTATTCTCGGCTCGTGTAGTAAAGTAGATTAAAACCTGAAATCACGTCTAATGTAATATGAATCACGTTTTCACGAGGTAATGAGTTTCTCGTTTCAAATGTTACTAGTAATTACTCCCTTCCAGTGTCACGTTGTTGCGTGTTTCCTGCTGTCCCTGACATACGCTGCTCTCATTTCTTGTAATCTAACATCTACATATCGTGAGTGTCCAAGGCGTATTCTCGGCTCGTGTAGTAAAGTAGATTAAAACCTGAAATCACGTCTAGGTGTAATATGAATCACGTTTTCACGAGGTAATGAGTTTCTCGTACCAGATGTTACTATTAATTACTCTCTTCCAGCGTCCTCTTGCTACGTGTTTCCTGCTGTCTCTGACATGCACTTCTTATACCTTGTAATCTAACATCTCATATCTTGAGAGTCCAAGGTGTGTTTTCATCTAAGAGCTGAAATGACGTCAAGTGTTATATGAGGCACGATCTCACGTGGTAATGAGTTTCTCGTACCAGATGTTGCTAGTAATTACTCTTTTCCGGCGTCACGTTTCAACATGTTTCCTCCATTCTCCATCATTTCAAACATTTTACAGCGGTCTTTTTCGAACTTACTGTTAGTCGTTTCCAGCTCGTGGTATAGGAGGCAGGATGTGTGAATAAATGTAGCTCTTCCAGACATGGATATAACTAAAATGTGACAGAAATACCTCATTGCCTCTAGAGGTATTTACTGACAAGACAAGTTTCCAGCTTGTGGTATAGAAGGTAGGGTATGTAAATATGCACCCTTCCAGACATGGTTATAACTAATAAGAGGTGGTAGAAACACTTCATTATTTCCAGAGGAATTTACTGAAAAGGCAAGTTCGTGTGGCAGAATGGTATTCTTCATAGAATGTTCCTAGTGATAGTGATAATCACTAGATTCCTTCCCGACACACAAGTCAATAAAGTGCGCAAGTTATCGAATGATATGAGCGGTTTACGTATTGCCAAGATGTCGTTAAAGGCGGGAGAAGTGCAAATCTTGTCACTGACGTCTATTGATATGCGGATTTTCTGTCAACAGCCCAGATTTATGCCTTCTCAAATATCTCGCCTGTTTTGTTATTTATGTTCTGTTATCACAATATTTAGGAATACTCACTCAATCTCTTTTTAATCAATATGGTTTTATCACTAGAACTAAGCGATTATAAAATAAACGTACTATAAGAATAAATTAATTTTTTCACATCTAAGGGAGGGAATTCTTATTAAAACCCTGCTGGTATTTTTCGAGGAATATACATTTGCTAATATTTGCTAACGAACTGTAAATTGTAAACGAAAAATTAGAATGTGTGCCATATTTTTTCATATCCATACATAATGGAAATATTATTTTGTTATGAAATCGAAAGAAAGAAACTTTATTTCTCACAAATAAAATAAAATTACAGATACAATTTTTATAATATCGCACAGACTGACCAAAAAACATTACATGTACTTACACATAAACAATACATACATATGCAACTACAACTACTATTACACTATACATCACTATGAGAAATAAGGAAAAAACTCCAAGGCAAAGCCTGTTTGGAGTGATAAATATCGTGAAATTAACAGAAAACTAGCAGCATTACAAACAATACAGTAATATTTTTATCAAAACTTATTTATTTTAAAATCTGAGTGAAGTTAGTGAAAACTCTACTAAGTTAATACAAAAATCTTAACTATATATAAAATAATCAACTAAGCCTACATGTAAAAAATAAACAAATAAATATAGGGAACATAATGATCTTATAAGAGGCACTATTTAAATGATGCATTATTTTAATTATTGGAAACACATTACATTTAGCAATCTAATTTCAAATATTAATTTTAAATATTAATTACAGACATAATATCTGTAATTTTCCTTTTATAAGAATATTCATATAACTTTGGTGAAAGAACAAATCGATTATCGTCCACAAACGATCAGCCACACAAACAAAGAGCTAAACCTAGTCAAGCGCATGACAGTAATCAACACCTTTTGACAGCAAAAGCAGTTTTAACTCAAAAGCAGTTTTAACCTAGTTGTCCACAAATGCAAGCCGGCCAAAGCTAAGCGCCACTTTGAGGTCATACATCCCTCAGGCGAGGTCGGATTGGTGGTTTAGATTTACTTCCGCTCAGGTTTCTAATTAACTTGTGTTTTATTTGCAACCCTCAACTATCACTTCGCAATCTCGGAGATTAACACTTAGTCTTTGTGCTGCAAGTCTTGTCTACTCATTTACGAGCTTATAGATTAAGTTTGAGTCTTTGTACTGCAAGCCTTGTCCACTCATTTACAAGCTTGAAGATTAAGTTTCAGTCTTTGTGCTGCATGTCTTGTCTACTAGTTAGAGATTAAGTTTCAGTCTTTGTGCTGCATGCCTTGTCTACTAGTTAGAGATTAAGTTTCAGAATTTGTGCTGCATGTCTAGTCCACTCAATTACGAGCTTGGAGATTAGGTTTCAGTCTTTGTACTGCAAGTCTTGTCTACTCATTAGAGATTAAGTTTCAGACTTTGTGCTGCAAGTCTTGTCCACTCATTTACGAGCTTGGAGATTAAGTTTGAGTCTTTGTACTGCAAGCCTTGTCTACTCGTTAGAGATTAAGTTTCAGACTTTGTGCTGCAAGTCTTGTCCACTCAATTACGAGCTTGGAGATTAGGTTTCAGTCTTTGTACTGCAAGTCTTGTCTACTCATTAGAGATTAAGTTTCAGACTTTGTGCTGCAAGTCTTGTCCACTCATTTACGAGCTTGGAGATTAGGTTTCAGTCTTTGTACTGCAAGTCTTGTCTACTCGTTAGAGATTAAGTTTCAGACTTTGTGCTGCAAGTCTTGTCCACTCATTTACGAGCTTGAGGATTAAGTTTCAGAATTTGTGCTGGATGCCTTGTCTACTAGTTAGAGATTAAGTTTCAGAATTTGTGCTGCATGCCTTGTCTACTAGTTAGAGATTAAGTTTCAGAATTTGTGCTGCATGTCTTGTCCACTCATTTACAAGCTTATAGATTAAGTTTCAGTCTTTGTGCTGCATGTTTTGTTTACTAGTTAGAGATTAAGTTTCAGAATTTGTGCTGCATGTCTAGTCCACTCACTTACGAGCTTGGAGATTAGGTTTTCAGTCTTTGTACTGCAAGTCTTGTCTACTCATTAGAGATTAAGTTTTGGTCTTTGTGCTGCATGTCTTGTGCACTCATTTATGAGCTTATAGATTAAGTTTGAGTCTTTTCATTGCAAGCCTTGTCTACTCGTTAGAGATTAAGTTGCAGAATTTGTGCTCCATGTCTTGTCCACTCAATTACGAGCTTGGAGATTAAGTTTCAGTCTTTGTACTGCAAGTCTTGTCTACTCGTTAGAAATTAAGTTTCAGACTTCGTGCTGTAAGTCTTGTTCACTCAATTACGAGCTTGGAGATTAAGTTTCAGTCTTTGCACTGTAAGCCTTGTCTACTCGTTATAAATTAAGTTTCGGACTTTGTGCTGCATGTCTTGTCTACTTAATTTACGAGCTTGGAGATTAAGTTTGAGTCTTTGTACTGCAAGTCTTGTCTACTCGTTAGAGATTAAGTTTCAGACTTTGTGCTGTAAGTCTTGTCTACTCATTTACGAGCTTGGAGATTAAGTTTCAGTCTTTGTACTGCAAGTCTTGTCTACTCGTTAGAAATTAAGTTTCGGACTTTGTGCTGCATGTCTTGTCTACTTAATTTACGAGCTTGGAGATTACGTTTGAGTCTTTTCGCTTAAAGTTTTGCCGACACCTTTAAAAAAATATGACTTTACTAAGGATATTTGTGGCTGCAACTCTTGCCTACTCTCTTACGAAAATTTGGAGATTTGTCTAAGTATTTTTGCTGCGAGCCTCCGTTACTCTTTTAGAGCTATGAGGTAAACCTGTAAACTATGATTGGCAAGGCTTGTCAATCACCTTTCAAGCTCCAAGAATAATTGCATTTATTATTTGGTAAATCTTATGCTTAATTTAGAATCTTTAATTTGCAAACCTCTTTTATGTTTTACTAAATTAACATGGATTTATGTCCTTTATGTTGAAAACTAGGTAGGGTACTTAGAGTTATGTTTGATTTTAGCCTATCCTTATACAAGGTTGAAAATAAACTGTTGAAAGTAAATTATTTGTATATAGCAATTTTAGTCATTAGATCGAGAACTCTTTCTTTATAACCGGTTTTTATAAGAGATTTAATCAACATCGATGGTCATACCAAAAATACAAGAATATTTATGTCGAAAGTATGAACTTCTAAAAGAATGTAGCTTGAGATTACGGTTAGTCGGTATCAGACCTTCAAGTCACGTTCTGTTAGAGAAACATTTGGCAACAATAGTCCAGGCATTAATAGTACTGTAACAGCAGTCTTGCCAACTGAAGACAAGGTACAGTCTTTCCTCTCAAAGGAAACTCCCTTTACGAGAGATCCGATTTATAATAAGACTACAGGAATTAATTGAAAAAACATTTGAGTAGGAAAACTATATTTTACAAACAGTGTACACAGATATTCAAATGTAATTGGCCTTACGTCGAAACAAATTTCTAAATAAAAAAAATATTTGGATAAGAATAATTACTTTTCTGCATATAACATATATATGATATGAAGTAGATTCAATGCGAATGATGAGTTCAGCTCCAGTTCACCTTCCTCTTCCGTTTGGAATCTAACGCTGTCACAGACTCGACTCCTAGAATCTGGAGTCATGTTCGTATGAAAAGTTCCGAAACAATTCCCTGACGAACAAAACGTACTTTTTACATCGCTTCAACATCAGAGTTACCCAGACTACAAAATATAAAAAATATTATAAACAATAATACATTTTATAACACTTTTGTAGATTTTATTTCTACAATGTACTTTTGGATTCAAAGAATCCATCATCAAGTACTTGTAGGTTAAGGTAAACCTATCTGATGGTGGATTATTTGAATCCGAAATTTACATTGTACAAATAAAATGTTCATAAGTATTAAAAGGTTTATTGTTGTTTACTTATATCAAATACTTTTCGAGGCTACATTTCTGATAAAAATATATTATAATCCAGGTGAAGAGTCTCATCAGGATCGTAATTAACTCTGCGCTAAGGGGAAGGTTAAGTTGAACTCAAAATTCGCAGTGTTATTATGTTAGTGAAACGGTTATTGATATTGTTTGACTACTATCAGAGGGCTGTTTGAAAAGTAATGGATTAGTTATAGAAGTGGTTTAACTACTACAGTGTTAGGGGGCTGTGGCTCAAAAGCAAAACATTTTTGATATTGTTTGACTAATTACTGTATTAGATGGCTGTGGCTCAAAATTAATACATTATTAACATTTTGACTCTGTCAGAGAGCTCTGGCTCAAAAGTACAAAATTATGGACATTTTGTGGCTACTGTTACAGGGCTGTGGTTAAAAAATAAAATATTAGTGATATTGTTTGACCACTATTAGAGGGCTGTGGCTCAAAAGTAAAACAAAACGCTTGAGCATCGTTAAACCACAATAAAAGGGCGGACGATTGGTATTGTGGCTCTCTACCAATTGAGTAGCTTTACGATTTGATCCTGCAGAGTCCAGGCAACGCTTGATCGGTTCGGACTCCAGGGACTAACACTGATATGAACAATTGCGGTTGTAATCCGCTGATAGTATCAGGGCATCAGAGTACAGTGGTAGTTGACTTGTCGACCTCAGCAAAGTTTCCAGTGAATCTCTGTCTGTGATCTTGGTTCGATTTGTTCATTTAAATATTGACATATATATAGTCTTTGTTAAAAACAATTGACCACAAACATTGTGGGTTTCACAATGCAATTATATAAAATATATTTTTGTTTAATGAAAATGGTAACAAAAAATATAGAATACCCATGAATAAATTTCGTGGATGTTTTGTAGGTACTATTCTAAAAATGTATTGTCTCAATTAAATTTAATTAGGATAAAAACAAAAAATGACAAGTTCCCAAAGCTAGAGCTTTTCTTAGGGTTTTCACATTCGTGTGTTTGTAAAAACGAAAAGTGTACAACAACTATTTAAAGTACTGTCTTCGTGGTCCAGTACTATTTTGTATATTTTAAAATATTGTGTAAACAATGGCTTATAAACGTTGGAAAGACTATACTTTTTATTTAGCACATTATCGTTGTTTTTAGAACGGAATGGACCAACTTGGGTAACAAAGACATAAGTGCGTGCGTGCTGTGAAATTCACCAATATGGCGGTAGTTTAGGTAGTCAAATGAAGCAGTTATCCTAGCGCATATAATTGTTATTGTTGGCGAAGCTACGTATTCAAGTCCAGAGTTTTCCCATTACTCCGAGTGGAGGATACTCATTTGCCTAGAGTTACTGTCGAGCCGCTTACATTTCTGGTCCATCATTTTGTTTCATCGCACATTAAGATCGCCAACTTTAAAAGACGCTGCTTGAAATTTAATCGACTTGGGTTAAATCCTACTTCTAATGTGAATCAAATGAAATGCTAAGAAATGATCAGTTGTGGTCATTCTAAAATGAGTCAAATGCGTGGGCTCGAAGCAACGCTGGTCGTAATTTCCGCACAGGCTGTATGGAAATCTAATAATCCTATCCCAATAACTACGATACATTTAAATATTCACATAGCAGTTCCAAAAAACTGTTGAGAATTAAGACACGTTGAAATCGGGAATTTAGTATAATACTGATTGAATTGTTTTAAATTTTGTCGTTTTTCCCTAAATTAATCCATCCCGTTCTAAAAAACATTGATAATATATTAAATAATAAGACAGTCTTTCAAACTTTTATAAAGCCACTGTTTAAATAATACTTAAAAATAAACAATTATGTAACAGGACTATGCATAATAGTCCTGGACTACGAAGAGAATGCTTCAAATTGTTATTGTACTCAGTTCGTTTTTATAAACATACAAATGTAAAACATCATATTGAAATCTCAAAAAACTTTAGGAATTTAAGACATTTTTCTTTTATATTCTCATTACATTTAACTGAGATACATATACACTTTTTTAGAACTGTGTCTACAAAAATATCTCCGAAATTTGTTCACAGGTATTCTATATTTTTTATGTTACCATTTTCATTAAACAAATACAATACTTAATTAATTACGTTTTCCTTTTAGTTATACACTTGTATTGTGAAGCTTATATAATGTTTGTGATCAAATGTTTTTAACAAAAACCTTAAGCCAATTGTTAAATGAACAAATCAAACCAAGATCACAGACAGAGATTCACTGGAAAGTTTGCTGAGGCCGACAAGTCAACTACCACAGTACTCTGATGCCCTGATACGATCAGCGGATTACAACCGCAATTGTTCATATCAGTGTTAGTCCCGGGAGTCCGAACCGATCAAGCGTTGCCTGGACTCTGCAGGATCAAATCGTAAAGCTTCTCAATTGGTTAGAGAGCCACAATACCAATCGTCCGCCCTTTTATTGTGGCTTAGCGATGCTAGAGCGTTATGTTTTACTTCTGAGCCTCGGCCATTTAATAGTTGTCAAAAAATTAAAAAATATCTTACTTTTGAGACACGTCCTTCTAATAGTAGTCAAACAATTTCGGTAATGTTATATTAAAAGCCTCAGCCCTTTAACAGTACTAAAACAATTTCCAAAAATTTTGAAGACTCGTGGAGCAATTGTAATCATACTTTTAAATAATAATAATATATAATCCAAAAAAATAAATAATTTGAAAAAGTATTGTATTGTATTATTTACATTTAGTATTATTTAAAAATTTCAGTAATGTTTTATTTTTGAGCAACAGCCTCTAATAGTAGTCAAACAATGTCGATAATGTTGTATTAAAAGCTGCAGCCCTTTAATAGTACTTAAACAATTTCTATAATTTTAAAAACTCTTGGAGCAGTTGTAAAAATACTTTTAAATAATAATAAATGTAAATAATACAATAATAATAATGCAATAATCCAAAAAATAAATAATTTGAAAAAGTATTGTATTACTTAAATTTAGCATTTAGTATTATTTAAAAACTTCAATAATGTTTTATTTTTTAGCCACAGCCCTCTAATAGTAGACAAACAATGTCGGTAACGTTGTATTTAAAGCTACAACCCTTAAATAGTATTCAAACAATTTCAATAATTCTTCAGATTTGGATTTAACAACAAAAGTTTTCGATTATAAGTTTTTTTATTACAAAGCGTAATGGATTTACTTCAAACCGGTTTTTAACAACTTTATAATGTTATTTAATATTAAAGTGCCAAAATTTAGCCAATTCATTTCAAATAAGTTATTCAGAAAAAAATCTACTACATTCATTGACGTTGATTGATGCGTTACGTATGTTGTAGTGTATTATGATAAACCCAAATTTGTTACGTTTGCCAAATCATCCATCTCGTTTATCATGAATATTATAATATTTTAAATGTAATACATACCATTCATAAATAATAAATAGGTGAAGTGCTAGTCTCATTGTCTCATCAGGTAACATGATTGAGTGCAGTTTTCTACACATAACGTAGCTATGGTAGGGAGGGTTGATTCAATTAAACTTTGAGTTTAGCTCCAGTTCACCTTCCTGTTATTTATAGGTGTCTCTGATGTCGAAACGATGTTAATGTTTCGTTTGGGGCCTCTTTATCGTTAACTTTCTTCGGATCTCTGTAGACGAACATGACTCCAGGCTCCCGGAGTCAAGTCTGAGACAGCGTCAGATACCAGACGCAATATAAGGAAGGTGAACTGGAGCTAAACTCAAAGTTAAATTGAACCAGATTGAAAAAAGTCGGTCAGTATAACGAATTGACGCTGATACTAAAATGTTTAAATGTGAGCTGTGTTAGTATGTCCATGGCGTGAACTGGTCTGTAGATTAAACTATGTCGGTCAGTATAATGAATTGACGCCAATACTAAAATGTTGAAATGTGAGCTGTGTTAGTATGTCCATGGCGTAAACTGGTCTGTAGATTAAACTATGTCGGTCAGTATAATGAATTGACGCCAATACTAAAATGTTGAAATGTGAGCTGTGTTAGTATGTCCATGGCGTAAACTGGTCTGTAGATTAAACTATGTCGGTCAGTATAATGAATTGACGCCAATACTAAAATGTTGAAATGTGAGCTGTGTTAGCACGTCCATGGCGTAAACTGGTCTGTAGATTAAACTGTGTCGGTCAGTATAATGAATTGACGCCAATACTAAAATGTTGAAATGTGAGCTGTGTTAGCACGTCCATGGCGTAAACTGGTCTGTAGATTAAACTGTGTCGGTCAGTATAATGAATTGACGCCAATACTAAAATGTTGAAATGTGAGCTGTGTTAGTATGTCCATGGCGTAAACTGGTCTGTAGATTAAACTATGTCGGTCAGTATAATGAATTGACGCCAATACTAAAATGTTGAAATGTGAGCTGTGTTGGCACGTCCATGGCGTAAACTGGTCTGTAGATTAAGCTGTGTCGGTCAGTATAATGAATTGACGCCAATACTAAAATGTTGAAATGTGAGCTGTGTTGGCACGTCCATGGCGTAAACTGGTCTGTAGATTAAGCTGTGTCGGTCAGTATAATGAATTGACGCCAATACTAAAATGTTGAAATGTGAGCCGTGTTAGTATGTCCATGGCGTAAACTGTTCTGTAGATTAACTATGTCGGTCAGTATAATGAATTGACGCCAATACTAAAATGTTGAAATGTGAGCTGTGTACGTCCATGGCGTAAACTGGTCTGTACATTAAACTATGTCGGTCAGTATAATGAATTGACGCTGATACTAAAAGTTTTTAGTCGCCTCTGATGGGTTCTGATTGATTACATAAACTGACAACGATCTCTTATTTGCCAATTAAGCTTAGTGTTCTGTGGATTGTTTATAGTCAGGTTTTACGAACCTCGATCAGCCCTAATGGACAATGTGACCGATATAAGAGGGTATTGAAAATGAGATTTCAATCACTGTAATGGACGTTTTTCTGAGTTACCGTTATTAGCTTTGACGTTTATGTGTTTCAGCTTCACCATATCATTCGGTGAATACTTCTTCTCTACCGAGAGATCAGGGAACATAAATCTCTTTTTCACGCTACCCATATATATTTGATACTTAAGGAATCTCAAATAAGTGCGTACATCAATTTAAGTTTAATAATATGACAGAGCTAGTAATACATGACCGCTTATACAGGTGAGTGGAAGGGAACGGAGCTATATCGTGATTGGCTAAAACTAAACCAATCACCAATAAATCTGGCCGTTCAGCGATCAGTTTAGTTTTTTATCGCAGGCACACCTGTAGTTAAAAAATTGTGTATTTATATATAGTACACACACACACACACACACACACACACACACACACACACGCACGCACACACACACACGCACGCACGCACGCACGCACGCACGCACGCACGCACGCACGCACGCACACGCACGCACACGCACGCACGCACGCACGCACGCACGCACACGCACGCACGCACACGCACACGCACGCACGCACACGCACACACACACACACACACACACACACACACACACACACACACACACACACATATATGTCTATTAATCTACACAGTTTCTGAACCGGTAAATAGCCGATTAAGCCTAGGAAAAAAGTGTTTAATTACTTATACAACTACAGTATTGTTCACATTATTTCATTATAGCCTACCGTTTAATTAACTTTCAGTAATGCACTATCGGTAACTAAAAACCCTTGCATTTCCTATTTCCAGGATCTGGTGAAGTTTGCAACTGGATGACAGTTTTTACAATTTCTTTTCTAAATACTTTATTAATCGCGATATAAAACCAATGCTATTGGTTTCATCTCGTATCTAAGAGTACTGAATGAATTGTGGGCGCAAGCAGTTGTTGACTTTTACAGAGATGAAAACCATCTTTTGTTCCTTCCTAAACCCCCTTCCCATCCCAACCGCCACCTTAAATGTTCTGTTTGTGTCGTTATTACTCCTCACACCTCTCCCCACCCCCACACAAACACCTTTTAGCAGTTAAGCTTTCGCTTTAGTCGCCGACACATCAATCACTAGCTCCTCGAGCTATGACATGAATGCCACCCTGGAAACCTATCTGACTCTGGACATCTATCATCAACTACAACCTTTATTGTCTGTATTCTCCCCCCTCACATCTCCCTTACACAAACATCTTTTACCAGTTAAGCTTTCGCTTTAGTCGCCGACACATCAATCACTTGCTCCTCGAACTAAGACATGAACGCCGCGATGTAACCCTATCTGACTCTGGACATCTATCATCAACTACAACCTTTATTGTCGTTATTCTCCCCCCTCACATCTCCCTTACACAAACATCTTTTACCAGTTAAGCTTTCGCTTTAGTCGCCGACACATCAATCACTTGCTCCTCGAGCTATGACATGAATGCCACCCTGGAAACCTATCTGACTCTGGACATCTATCATCAACTACAACCTTTATTGTCTTTATTCTCCCCCCTCACATCTCCCTTACACAAATACATCTTTTACCAGTTAAGCTTTCGCTTTAGTCGCCGACACATCAATCACTTGCTCCTCGAGCTATGACATGAATGCCACCCTGGAAACCTATCTGACTCTGGACATCTATCATCAACTACAACCTTTATTGTCTGTATTCTCCCCCCTCACATCTCCCTTACACAAACATCTTTTACCAGTTAAGCTTTCGCTTTAGTCGCCGACACATCAATCACTTGCTCCTCGAGCTATGACATGAATACCGCTTTGGAACCTTATCTGACTCTGGACATCTATCATCAACTACAACCTTTATTGTCTGTATTCTCCCTCCTTACATCTCCCTTACACAAACATCTTTTACCAGTTAAGCTTTCGCTTTAGTCGCCGACACATCAATCACTTGCTCCTCGAGCTATGACATGAATGCCACCCTGGAAACCTATCTGACTCTGGCTACATGCTCAGCTTTCGCTTTAGTCGCCGACACATCAATCACTAGCTCCTCGAGCTATGACATGAATGCCACCCTGAAAACCTATCTGACTCTGGACATCTATCATCAACTACAACCTTTATTGTCTTTATTCTCCCCCCTCACATCTCCCTTACACAAACACCTTTTAGCAGTTAAGCTTTCCTTTAGTCGCCGACACATCAATCACTTGCTCCTCGAGCTCTGACATGAATGCCGCCCTGGAAAGGAGTTTGTTATTGTTCCTCTTATACGAGTATAGTTAAACGGAAGATACTTCAACCTAGATCAAACTTTTGGAATTAATCAGGCTAATGGGTCATGATGTAATATGGTTGAAGGATTCCTGTGTATTTCATCAACCCAGTTCGTACAACCTGATCACTGGACCTGTATTACATCTCATACATTGTGATTGGCCTTATCTGTACCATAGATAAATGCATACTCCGGTTTTTTATCTATGTTTGTACCGTAACTGCCTGTTTGTGACAAGCATACTGACAAGTCTCTATGCCTGTTCGTGAATTCTGAATATCACCCATGTCTATCATCTAAATTGTATAATTTATAATATTACTGATGAATTAAATTTGTGTTTTTTTTATTCTTTACTGGAATTTAATTTGTTAGTGGGTTATACTATAAGAAATTATCTTTGCCCTAGCCTGTAGAAATAATTAAACTTTTATTATCTCAATAAAATTCTTTAATCCACGTCTCATGAAAACCGTTCTATATCAAAGTGAAGTGTGCCACCTTCAATTTTGTGAGTATCTGAATCCACTGATGTTTAATGCTGTTATTAGTATTAGGAAAACATAATTATCACAAATGGGGATTGTACTTGGTGACCCAAAATTACACAAAACATTATTTTGAAATCAATTTACCTATAATGGTTCCAGACCTTATAAAGTCTTCGACCTAGCCAACAATAATTTTCTAGTTACGTCACGTCATATACAATTACCGTAGAAGATAGTACCAACTTTACTTGAACACACAGAAAATACGTCACTTTTCCTAACAGAGCGAAGAGGGGGCGGCGTCCATTTCCTCCAGCTTCCTACCCCAGCCACGAGTTGACTGACAACGAGCTTGTTATCCTTTGTCCGCTGGTTCCACTCCGCTAGATTGTTCCCATGTTTGGTTTGAAACATAAACCAACGGTTTGACGGTCGAGCAAATGTCGCTCCGGTGACCTTTGAACAGACTGTAACAACAACTCTTGCCCAATATTGTTACATTATCTTTCCAAACCACTCGCGATGAGATGAATTAAATTGTCTGGTACATTCATTTCAAAACCTTTTTTGTTTGTGATGATCAAACTTTTCATGAAATGTTTCTCAACTTTCGTAGAATCTTGCAATAGTATTCATTCAAAGCGAAACTGCTGAATTTGTACAATAATAGCACTGTTAATTCTTGAAAACTAAACATAGGTGTTTGTTAAAAACACATGAAAAACATTAGTTGTAAACACGAATTAAAACAGCGCTTACGAAAAATGTCTACATATCTTCGCCGAACTTTATCACTAGAGTCAAAAACCATCCCAAGTGTTTATATCCTATATACAACGGCGGAAATGATAATAACCCTCCCACAAAAGCACCAAGAATTTAACACTTGTTAAAAAATCTATTAACTAAATATCTCAGACAAATTTGTTTTCTAGGCTGATACAGATTTACGTTCCAATACGGCGGCCTTACATGTTGTAAAATATTCATAACTCCATTATTAAATAAATAGCATAAAACTTGAGAAAGGTTGGTTTTATACAATAATGTAAAATGCTATACTTCTCAAAAACCCATATTAATTTGTAGTTTTTCTTACAAAATGTATCTACTTCTTCCAGCCATAGTAAATAAGGATAAATCCCTGCAGTTGACAGAAGATCAGCATATCAATAGACGCCATGCATCTGATAAGATTTCTTTTCTTTAATATTGGTGAACCCCGAAATGTTAAAGAAAGCAAATCTTATCAGAGGCGTGGCGTCTATTGATATGCTGATCTTCTGTCAACCGCCAAGATTTATACTTTCCCTTCTCAACGTCCTGCTTTCCTCAGATATTTGGTGGTTTTTATCACTTTGTGTATAGTGCTTGTTTTACTTCGGAAAATACAACGAATACGCGCACAACATATTTACATAGCTCACAACTTGAGATAGAGTTACAGGGAAATGTGAACAGTTTGAGATATTGTCGAACCCCGAGATGTCGTTAAATAAAGGAAATCTTATCAGAGACATGGCGTCTATTGATATGCTGATCTTCTGTCAACCACCAAGATTTATACTTCTCTTTTCAACGTTCTGCCTTGCTCAAGTATTTTGGTATTTCTTATCATTTGATTATTTCAGGTTTGTTTTACTACAGCTAGCTCTGTTTTTTGCAGGTTACAAACCATTAAGCGATTCAAAAAAATGATATTATTAAAAATCTCTGTAACTTAGATTAAAACAGTGTTCAGAGGTACAGTTCATGACGCGATCTTGATGCACTAAATACAGTCTGCCAAGTCACTGCTGTGTTGATATATTCTCAAATTTCAAAGTTAGAACCGGAAATTCTATAATAAGAAAATATGTTGTTCATTTAACCAAAGATTTCTAAATCGTTTCAAATTTGTATACTTAATGTTTACTAGCAAAGCAATTCTGCAAGACATATCAAACATTTAGTAAGAACCAAATGAGGGTTTCAAACTTTTTAGCTTTCCTCTTTAATACATCAATCAACTATTAGAAAAATTTGTAAAATGAAGTTAGTTACAGTAAGTTTAAGTTCTTCTCCCGTGTAGAGATTGTTATGAACTAGTTCGAACTTAAGATGGTTGTGATTACGCCCTAGGTACGCTGATAAAACCTGCGTACACACTTCCTTAACAAATGTTACATTTGACATATGGATGGCCATTGGTATAAATTTTTAATATATAAATAAAAAATCACTCTGGAACTAGCTACAAAATAATTTAATGCAATAGTTAACGTTAGCAATAATTATGAATCAACTCTTAAAGTGCGGTATACGGATATGCTCTTAACGTCGGAGTTGCGCAAAACGCGGCCTACGGAAATATCCGTATTGTCCTATTTTAGTTTATTTGTGTGCATTATAATTATTAACGAATGTGCTGTATACGTTTCAGTGAGTAAATGAAAAACAAGATTACGTGTCCCATCAATAACGAATCAGTATTGCTATTCAGTTATCGTTTCAAGTATACACCTCTTTTTAAGTAATCAATTATAGTTTACTTTATGGTGTACATTATAGTTCATGAAAGAGCGGCATATGTGTATCAATGCGTAAAGGAAGAAACAAAATTACTTGTCGTGCCAAAACAAATCAGTATTGCTATTCAGTTATCGTTTCAGGTATGTACCTCTTTTTAAGTAATCAATTATATTTTAGTTTATTGTGTACATTATAGTTCATGAAAGAGCGGCATATGTGTATCAATGCGTAAAGGAAGAAACAAAATTACTTGTCGTGCCAAAACAAATCAGTATTGCTATTCAGTTATCGTTTCAGGTATGTACCTCTTTTTAAGTAATCAATTATATTTTACTTTATTGTGTACATTATAGTTCATGAAAGAGCGGCATATGTGTATCAATGCGTAAAGGAAGAAACAAAATTACTTGTCGTGCCAAAACAAATCAGTATTGCTATTCAGTTATCGTTTCAGGTATGTACCTCTTTTTAACTAATGAATTATATTTTTGTTTATTGTGTACATTATTACTAACGAAAGTGCTGTGTATGCGTATCAATGCGTAAATGAATAAACAGGTTTACGTGTCGTGTCAAAAACAAATCAATAGTTCTATTCAGTTATCGTTTCAGGTGTGTACCTCTTTATAATTAACCACTTATATTTCAATTTAGTTTCTAAATTGTTTATTATCAGTTATAAAACTGTAAAATAGTTGGGTTTCTAACAGACTATTTATATATCAACGTCACTGTTTCATAAGTTTTGGACCTGACACAGAGTAGAGTGGAGACGTGATGTTTGAGTGTAACAGAATGGAAACACTTACACAAACATGTTACGGAACTCTGCGAAGAACACCAGATTGCACGATTTGCATATCAATGGGGTAGAATCACTCCGAGCGTGCAATAAGACACCGACGCGACGTGAAGCGACGTAACGAATGTGAGGTTGATTCACCGTCTGTTGGTATCAATGAGCTCGGAAGGATTTACATACTTTTAAAAATACACTTGATTTTATCTCCACAATATATAAATTTTACTGCTGCTTTACTGAGTTCCAGTATTAGTCCAGCCATGACAGTTTTCCCGTGTATCTCTCCCATAAAGCACCGATTTTGATAAAAATTTGGATTTAGGTTCTACTTGTTCTCTATTTCAAAGTCTGCCCTGTGGCGGGGGTTGCTTTTTCCCTGGGTATGGATAGACTTTTCATTGAAAATAAGTGCGGAAATCAATAAACTTACTAATTTAAAGCGACCTTTGTTCTATGAAGTTTTTACTGAAAGTCAATAGTATTCGACTTGTTCGCGAGTGATATTTTCGGTTTCTAGGCAAGAAAACACGTTTTTATACGGGTTTTCGCTAATAACTGGGAAAATATTCATTTAATAAAAACTCCTGTAGAGAGCAAAATTATAGCTTAGAACAAAACAAAAACAATCGTGTTTTTATGATGTATGCAGACCCAATACAAACGGAATTATTACTTTTTGAAAGTTTATTGATATTTTCAAACGCCAAAATGGAAAGTTTCTACGTACAACAACCAAAAACCAATTCATTTTTCCGATAAAAACTCACAGAACCTTTTTTAAAAGGTCTTTAAAAAGTCTTTGTTTTTATTTTTTAGAAAAGGTCCTAGCATAAAACTAAGCGAGTTATGTTAATTTCTATTCTTTCGTTACAAAAACAATGAAAATCTCTTCCTCTCTTCCACCTCATTTGGAAAAAAAAATTGTTGCCACTTTATAATTCACTTTATTTATGTTCTTATTATACTACGTTCTGACTTTTTGACGAGTTTAAAGTACTTATTTGATGAAAATCGGCGCTGTATAGGATAAATACACAGTTTACACTTTTTTACCGTCATTGACAGAAATATATGAAGTTTAGTCGTTTGTGGTCAACATTATCGATACAACACTGTGGTTTCAAATGTTACACTCAAAAGATTAACATTTATAGTAATCCCAACTTTTTGAACAAACTTATGTGTTTTTTAACATACTGTTTGCGTGCGGGTGATACAATTGTATGCAAATGCGCTGATAACCTCGGAAAAATAGCCCTGCGTATTGATTTTGTTCCTCTACCTTCAAAAAAACGAAACTCTTTTGGAAAAAGAATTTTCAATTAAGTGAGAATGCTTTAAATATCGATATTAGCTTAACTGTTCGATTGCATTTAGATTGATCGAAGCCGTAATGACTTATTTATGTTTATTAAATAGTTTTGTTGTAAACTGAATTAATACTAATAAAAAGAAGTCTGAAATTTTGTTAAATTTAAAAATATTTTTTGAAACAACTAATCCAGTATGATTTGATACTGGCCTCTTTTGTGAAGTTGGTTAATTTCCAAAATATAATATTCACTTATATTGGCAACATGTAAAATCATCTTTACTAACTATTAAGCTGAGATATGGAGTACCCTAAGGTTCAATACTCAGCCCAATCATTTTCCCGATTTTTATAACCTACACAAACAAATGTTGGGATGAATTACCCCGTAGACGTGAAGGTCGCTCAATTTATGCCAGCATTAAGGCATCTAAGCTAATACTGTACAATTTTTAATATTTTAAAACCGTGTAAAAAATATAAACAAATATGTACTCGTAGAAATACAAAAACAACTACTATTCCAAGTTTAATTATCTCGGGTTGTAGTACTAATTTAAAAACACTCCCGGGGAATAATCTAAAGCCGCAATCATAACATGAACTTATATTCTAAGTGGCAAACTTGGTCACATATACTTTGAATTCTCTGTTGGGGAATGGAACTCATAACAATGAAGCTGCCGTTGCAGTAGTGCCAACATTCAGAGAACTCCTAATGAGTCTGCGGTGCAATATTGGTACAACTGCTGGTTGTTTAATAGTTACCCCGTTTAAAACTTACTTCCTCGCCACTACTTAGATCACGATTAATTCGGTTGTGTTGTATCGATAGTATCGATTTATCGAATGGCAAGTGAGAGGTTTTTATGTGCGAAACGACAACCGAGTAATAAGTTCAATTAAATTCTTTAATGCACATAAAAAATCAGGAACATGTAATTATGAAATGTATATGTATCTTTATGTATATTTAAAGCTACATTATTTATTTGAGTGAGACTTATAAATTCACACACATAGGTTATAGTTACCTAATATACAGTTCAGTTTAGGCACGCAATTTATCTCGCGAGGATTTGACTCAGGCACTAGTTTTAAACAAACAATGTATTCAAGTTTCGAGTGTATAACCGTTTGTTTGTTATCTCCCTTAGGTTGAAAACAATTTAGGTTTTTAAGAAAACAATTTTTCCTTTGTGATATTTTTTAATTCAAAGTGTTAATGTTTAAAACTTCCTAAACTTGAAATAAAATATGCCTCTAATTCATTTTTGAATTCCATAAAAATACATATAAAGTACTTTCGTACTAAACACAAGGTATTCAAACTTATACTCGTACAAGTTAATAATATTTGGGAACAAGCATATAATTATTGAATTATAATTCTAAAAGTGTAAATCTAATCTAAATAGCCTTTAACAGTTTAGTATTTTGTAATAGTAATAATACAACTCCCTAATGCTTTGTTTTCACTTACAACATTATTTCTCAGAACTTCTATACAACTTAAATCACATAAACAAACATTTATAAATTCATTACTTTTTTATAAACAATTTCAATTTATTGAAATGAGAGACAGGAGAATTAGGATGTATAAATACAATTGTTACAACAAGTCGGTTTTTCTAAAAGGTATTATTTCAGTTTTCTATATTCACTGAGATGTGTGCTGAATTTTATGCTGTAACGTACAAATCGTAGCAAGAG
Organism: Homalodisca vitripennis; assembly: GCF_021130785.1. Taxonomy (NCBI): domain Eukaryota; kingdom Metazoa; phylum Arthropoda; class Insecta; order Hemiptera; family Cicadellidae; genus Homalodisca; species Homalodisca vitripennis. The sequence goes on from NC_060208.1 coordinate 14,134,764, forward strand.
AGCGATATAAGATGTCTGATAATTTAGGAAACCAGAATCTGTTGTTCACCAATATTTCCGTTGCCTCCAGTTCTCCACCAATCAACAGAATATCGTGTTTCTTTCTGTTTGCGCGCGGTACGAGTCTATTGTTTCTGTAGAGGACAACGGAAAGAGTGAGCGTAAAGGTTACTTAATACGGCGACGAAATATAAAGAACTACTTAAAGTCGGGTGGCCATGTTCCCAGACCTCGTCAGAAAATTTGGAAACCACTCACTGTTTAGCAAATGTAACTAATGTATGTGGAGACTTTTTCGACAACATTTCTAAACACGCTTGCGGTAGTCCGTCTGTGATTTTTAGTTGTCCAAGAAACCAAATACATGAACCATAACGATACCAATACCGAATTAATAAATAAACCTTCCATAAACCTTTTAATTACTGGACTCGTACTTATCTATACTTGAAACTTTTGATATACAATTTGCACATTTAACCTAACCTAAATAACGTAACCTAACATAAACTAACCTAACCTAACTTACTTAGCCTAACCTAACCTAACTTACTTAACCTAAACTAACCTAACCTACCGTAACCTAAAATAATACAACTTGGCGTGAGCTAAAATAACCTTACCTAAACTAACCTAACATAAATTAACCTCACCTTAACCTAAACTAACCTACCCTACCGTAACCTAACGTAACCAAATATAACCTAACCTATACTACTCCAGAGGGATCACTTCTGGCTGGTTTAACCATGATGGTGAACCCAAACTGGGTACAGTAAAAACCGAGGTGTCACGTAAATCTGGGCAACCTTATGAATGGCCAGGAGCACATCCCTAAGCGCAGATGTCGTGATTATGGGGCGCAAGGGTAATTCGATAGGTTTAGTCTTCTGCGGGAGATGACGTTTGGAGTTGATAGGATTCGTTCCCTAAGAGTCAAAGATTCTTACCAGCCTAGGCATAAGGGTGTGCCACCTCCTGCCTGCTTTGAATGGAGAGGCTGGTTCAGGACTAGCTTTCCCTTCTTCCGGTGGTTCATTACTTGAGATTAGTGCCCTAACTGTATCCTCATGGATCTTGACAGGAGGCGACCCCTACCCCCAGCCTTAACCATCCAGAATATTCTGTCACTCCGCAAGCAGCGCAAAGGTCCTTATAGGACTAGGTGCAATTTTCTAAGCTTCTTGTCCTAAGAGAACAAAAATACCCCTAAACTAACCTTACCTAACCTAATCCATCAACACAGTGAAAACTTTCCACGCATCTAAACCGTAAATCAAAGTCGTAGCAATTAAATGTAATAATTTACCCAATTTTCTTCTTTTACCATTTTACAACTATATTTGAAGAATTTGCGGTTATAACTGTGGAGAACGTATTGGGTTGCGAATATTTTATGTATGAAATAGAGTGAAATCGAACTATTACACATATAATAGTTTCGTGCTCATCCCTCCCCCCCCCCCCCGTCAGGTCTAAAGTCGCACTAAACATGAAGGAGGAGAATCGCGCTTCATGACCTTCACGCCTGTTCCAGAACAATCTGTACGGCTTTGAGGAAGGACTGCAGAAGAAGTGCTGTAGTCAATGGAACCTCGCTATGAAATCTATATAAAAACAGCGTGCAATTCACAGCCATTTGTCTGTTAAACCTTCGTTCACACAATGAATGTTTTGGCATACGACGTATGCAATTTGTATGGTCCTGAGGTTATTTTTTGACTATATATTTCAATATTCACGTCAGTTCCTATGGTGCATTTTAATGAAACTATCGATTTGGCTATTATTGATTCAGTCTTAGCGAAGCCTGGAGAAATCGAAAAGCTGGAAAATTTCATTTTTGGCACCTTTTATCCGTCCGTCCACACGAATTCTCGAAAACGAACTGACCTACATACAGGCTCATTTTGCATAGAGCTTCATTTTTATATATGCATGAATGTTTTACACATGCTTTCAAAGTATAATGACATTTAACGAAACAAACCGTTATAAACCGTTTGTAAACATCTGATTTGAAATAACAAAAGATTACGTTAATGAAAAATCTGTTAGGAGAGATTAAAAAGGGAAAAAATAAACCAAAATAACATACACACTTTGTATATGATAATGAAAATAATGAAACGCTTCTATAATCTAGTGGTGTTTTACAATGAATACTTACTTACTTGAATACTGCATCTTTGACCAGACTTGCGTCGTTGGACTTAAAATTAATAAATACTATTTAAAATCAAACTAGGCAAAATGGCAGTACTACACGAGATTGGAGTCCATTCTTCCACCTAAACAGCAAAAAAACTCATCAAGAGAGTAGAATGATTTGGAGAGTAACCATAATTTAATTTTGACTTCAAATGCACTTTTCTCCGAACATTGAACGGCCTCGGAGAGTTTGTTAAACATGCTGATTAATTTAACAAACTCAAATTTTTTGTTTGTTTGTTGTTGAATGATTTGTTTTGTAAAATTTGTTAATACTAAAACACATTTTATCATATCAAGTTCAATCTCAATCAGCTGTCCGTGTCATATTTGACACCTAAGTTATGCTGACCGTGGTTGTAAACACAGTTAATCTAAACACTGCTTGTTTACAACAAACATACATTTTAAATCATTTGTTAATATTGAGTAGTACATCGCGCGACCTCGTATTTGTGAGCCAGATTAAATACACCACGGTAAACCAGAATACTCAAACCGCGTAAAAGTATCATTCGCATGTGTATTCATTTTAGCAAATCCGCTCTTAAACAAACAGCGGGAATTGCACGGTGTTTGCTAGTATTACAATACATTCGTCACTGCTCTTCATCGCAAGTAATTTGTGTATTGTAGTTTAGACTGGTGTGTACAATACACGTGCGTAGTTCACTCGTTGCTCTGGCAGACACGTCTGGCGCTGTTCCAGCACACTGAGCTCTGAACACTGAGCAATGAACAGTCGGATATAAACTCGGTGCTGAGTCCAGACCAGACGCCTATTGTCCGAGATGGGCGCACTGCCGAACGGCCGAGATAGGCCCACTCTGGAACAATTGGCCCTCTACTGTACAATAGCGAGATGTGGGCTTGCACAGTGCTTGTTTTTAGACGTTAAACCATTCCCTTCTTGGAATTAAGCTGTTGTGGTTTGGCCAAAGTTCCAAATTGTGATTTACATCTTTCAAGTCGAAACTGTCTTATTGAAATCTGCAAAATATTGTTATTGAGGGAATGTTTTTATGGTTATGGAAAGAAGATGTGCTAGTGACTTATAGTATCACGGTAGACTGATTTGTATACAATGTTTTAAAATATAAAATGAGGTTTTGTCTATTTTGTAAATAATCTGCGATACTTCAACGATCTACCTGTCTGATTAGATCAATTTTATTTGAAATTCTTGAAAAGGCGATTGATTATATTATTTTTATAGGACTTTTTTAACTTTTGAAAATGGCAAAAAAATGTCAAATGAATAAAATGGCAAGGCATACTTTTTATTCATTTTAATTTGGCGAATTCCTAAAATCTTAAAAAATTCTTTTAGTGTCTATTAAAAATTATCTTCAAAATTAATGTATGGCTGCTACTTTGAAAGTTTACACTCATACTATTCACTTTTTAATAATTGGGTTGTTATCTGAGGATAATCTAATATTTAAATACAATTGAATACTACTCTTGGCTGAGACAGATTGTAAAAGAATAAAAAAGCTTGTATATAAAACAAATGTGTATTTTTAGTTTTCATAGGTAATTGATGAAGTGATTGCTTTATAACACTTATTTTATAGTTGGCCATTGACAGTGGATTATTTCAAAGGATAACATGTTATTTTATATGTTAATAAAATAGAACACTACTTTTAATTAGGATTGGAATCCATGTCCTACATCAGGTGTTTAAAATGAGGTTAGGAATGCACAAACATTAAATCATCGATTAAATCGAGTGATTAAAAAAGCCGAAGTCAGGGATAACTACTGAAAAAGTTGTAGGTACGTCAAAACACTGAAACAGCACCTGAGGGTCACTGGAGAAACCATCATGCCACTGCACAGAACAAACACACTGAATACTACGGTCGAATCCACCAGTGACTGTGGAGGACTGAGGAGAACTCAACATGGGCATTTCCTGAGGCATCGAGGCACTCTGAAACAAAAACTGTAAACAGGATAGCAATGGTAGGGAGAGGATATAAGTTGAAACCGATCTTCAGCATACGTTTTTGAATTCAAAGTCATAGTGATAGATGTTTTAATTTTCATGCTACTCAGCCTTATGATTTAATGTTGTTTTTATAGCATGTGAAGAGGATAAGATTCAAACCCTTGAAAAGTAGTGTTCTGTTTTTGTAACATATCACAACGCTAGGTATAAAAATCCTAGTATCTTTTATTGTTATATTTAAAAAATAAATAAATACACACGATTTCTGATTAAAATTCTTATTGTAAGAAACACGTTCGTATAGGGAATTTAATTTATGTTTTAAGTAATATATCCCAAAATATCGTTAAATAATTACAAAATAATTGTACCAGTTTTTCACTCGTATGCTCGAACATCATTGTATGTAAACAGTTAGTTTATCACTGATTCCGTAATTTTGTCTTAAAAAGTATTTTCTATTCACTTCCTCCTTGGATGTTTTTGTTCCGAGTCTCTTTCTGGTGCCAAATTAACTTCTTTGTCTTCAACACCCCTTCAGCACTGTCTCCCCTCCCCCCCCCTCTCACTGAGTTCACTTCATTTCGCCCGGATAATGGACCATTATGGCGCCCAGTGTGGCGGCATAATTGTCGTCAAATATTTATTTTACAGGAACTCTATCTTTGAATCAGTTCAATTAATATTTTAAAGGATTTTCTCGTAAAATTATACCTTTTGTGATAAATACGTTTCTTGATCGTCCTCGTTAAATTAATTTAGAGAAAATATATAGTAAAATTACTAAAATTCAATACAGTTTTTATTGGGTACTATGCAAAAGGATTATTTTCCAGGATATATTTTGGTCAAAGAACAAGATTTAAATACGGTGTCATTAGGTTATTACTCAGTAATTTTTTAAAGCATCTCTCAGTTCAGATAAAGTATTGAGGTATTGTTATAACTGTTTCCCCATGTCCACTTTTGGCATAGACGGAGTAAACTAACCGCCTTTGTTGATCTATTAATCATTGATTTTTTTAGCTATAGAGAATAAGAATCTTTCAGTCATTACAACATTGACGCTCTACCGATCACAAAATTAACTTGTCAATCGATAGAATTAAACAAAACAATCAATATTAATAAAACGTGAATAAAACGCCATCTCTTTGAGAGGGCTTATGATAGTCTCGATGTCGCAGTTAGTCTGTGTTGTGGTTTGTAATAGTCTTGATGTGGCAGTTAGTCTGTGTTGTGTTTTGTGTTAGTCTAGATGTGGCAGTTAGTCTGTGTTGTGGTTTGTGTTAGTCTTGATGTGGTAGTTAGTCTGTGTTGTGGTTTGTGTTAGTCTTAGATGTGGTAGTTAGTCTGTGTTGTGGTTTGTGTTAGTCTAGATGTGGTAGTTAGTCTGTGTTGTTGTGCTTTGTATTAGTCTAGATGTGGCAGTTAGTCTGTGTTGTGGTTTGTGTTAGTCTAGATGTGGTAGTTAGTCTGTGTTGTGGTTTGTGTTAGTCTTGATGTGGGAGTCTATGTTGTGTTTTGTATTAGTCTTAACGTGGCAGTTAGTCTGTGTTGTGCTTTGTGTTAGTCTAGATGTGGCAGTTAGTCTGTGTTGTGGTTTGTGTTAGTCTTGATGTTTACGTTACTCTTTTGTTGTGGTATTTAATCACGTGAATTATAAAAAGTAGTTTGAGTAATCATTTCTATGTCATATTCTAATTAAATTATACATTTTATTTAGAATACTACAATGTTTATAATAGAGTGTTAAAACGTGTATACAAAACACAATACATTGGTTTTTGTCCAAAAAACAAGTATTTTAGTTTAAAAGAAACAAAAGCGCAACTAAGGATATATGGGCAGAAACCCAAATCAGGTAGTTTGCAAGATGTTAAGTCTGAACGTCCTGTAAAACGTTTTCGTCCTGTGGCTACGGATTACAATGTCACAGTTACCACTATCTGAAGTAACATACCAAATGTATTTAATTAAAGGATCCCCATTTACATCCTTGAGAGGGTGGGCTTAAGGGCGTCACTTTTCATTTGTTATTCATTTTTGTAGGCATTATATGTATCTGGTAGACAGCGAAAGAGTGAAACTAGTTAACTCCACTCTCATCCACATACTCAGTTTCCTTACTCATCTCATAGCAATAATTGATACCATGTCCTCAGGTCTCGGTGGAAATTCTGATAATTAAATTCCCTGCTCCGACTGTAAATCTGCCACCAAAGCTCCACGTGGCTACACAAACGTGAGGTAGAGCTGGCCATACAGTGCTGCGATTTATCGTTACCACTCACGCTAACCTTTTCTTTCTTTCCTACCACACAACATCGTCACCGTTTCTTGGATCCTTTCCTACCACATAATATAATCGTTGTTACTGAGATTTTTCCACCATACAATATCATCATTGTTGCTGGGATCCTTTCCTACCACACAAAATCATCACTGTCATGGGATCCTTTCCCACCACAAATATCATCGCCGTTACTGGGATCCTTTCCTACTACAAAATATCATCACTGAGATTCTTTTCCACCACACGATATCATCGTTGTACTGCAATACTGTCCTATCACACGATATCATAACTGTGATGGGATCCTTTCCTACCATACAATATCATCACTGTTACTGAGATTATTTTCCACCACACGATATCATCGTTGTACTGAGATCCTTTCCTATCACACGATATCATCACCGTTACTGAGATATTTTTCCACTACACAATAACATCGTTGTTACTATGAGTCTTTCCCACCAGACAATATAATCGTTGTTGCTGGGATCCTTTCCTACCACACAAAATCATCACTGTCATGGGATCCTTTCCCACCACAAATATCATCGCCGTTACTGGGATCCTTTCCTACTACAAAATATCATCACTGAGATTCTTTTCCACCATACAATATCATCATTGTTACTGGGATCCTTTCCTATGACACAATATCATCACTGTCACTGAGGTCTAATACATCATCATACCCATTTATGTCAGAGTCCATATTCGTTTGTAAATATAAAAAATGTTCTCTGTCTTTCTTTTTTGTCTGTCTGTCTATAAACCTAATTCTACGTAGAACATCAGAAGAAAGAAAGAATTCGTCATTCACTTTTCATGTTATCTCAGGTATCATTTCACTCTCTGGTTGTAAATTCGCCAATACATCCCTTAATTGCGCATTAGCAACTGTCAGTTTTAAAACTTTTGGAGTTCAAGTTATTTTTACTCAAAAATGTTAAAACTTTCTTAGGAAACTTTCTTCGTTAATACCGAAAATGATTTTGATTTAACATTTACTATTACTAAATATTTAGATTCAAGAGAATTGCAACAAGTAACATCTTTCTAAAACTTCTTGTAGAAAACATACAAATTATTATTCGACATTGTACAAAGGAATCAAAATTATACATTATCGACTCATGACATTTTATGATACAAAGTCTATGTAAATTTTTAAAGTTTACACCATCAAACAAGAACACAAAAGAAAATATAATAAAAATAATAAAATAATTTATTAGATAATTAATCATTTTCTTGGCCTGTTAATTCTTTTTGTAAATTTACCAGGATAATATATTCAAAAGAGCTTTCACAATTTTAAATTACATTTTTATGGGAGTTCGAATTAGTATTTCAGTTCCAGTATAATAGTTTAAATATTATATTTAAGGCTAATTGGTGACCATTCTAATAAAAATGTGTTTCATTTTTAAGAATTAAAATCCAATTAAGTATTTTAATACACTTAAAAAGTCTGTTGGTTAAATAATAATACACATCACAGTGTGGTTGAAGAAACTAACAATAATTGCGAAGTCATTAAATTCTCACTAAAATAATGAATGTAGATTTACTTTTAAATGCAATTACAAGCAGTTGGAGCTCCAGCAGAATCCTGTAGAGAACCTCATTTGTCCGGACTATATTATTATTCGAGATTGTACAAAGGAATCAAAATTATAAATTATCGACTCATGACATTTTATGATACAAAGTATATGTAAATATTTAAAAATTTACACCATCAAACAAGAACAAAAAAGAAAATAAATAAAAATAATAAAATAATTTATTAGATAATTAATTATTTTCTTGTCCTGTTAATTCTTTTTGTAAATTTACCAGGATAATAATATATTCAAAAGAGCTTTCACAATTTTAAATTACATTTTTATGGAAGTTCGAATTAGTATTTCAGTTCCAGTATAATAGTTTAAATATTATATTTATGGCTAATTGGTGACCATTCTAATAAAAATGTGTTTCATTTTTAAGATTTAAAATCCAATTAAGTATTTTAATATACTTAAAAAGTCTGTTGGTTAAATAATAATACACATCACAGTGTGGTTGAAGAAACTAACAATAATTGCGAAGTCATTAAATTCTCACTAAAATAATGAATGTAGATTTACTTTTAAATGCAATTACAAGCACTTGGAGCTCCAGCAGAATCCTGTAGAGAACCTCATTTGTCCGGACTAGTGCTCAACATATTATATTATCTACGGCTGTAAGGAAGATTTGCGCCTCGGTTTTGTACTATTAAATAAATTAACAATTGAATTGTACTTGTTTCATAAATCAATTATTATTTAATCCGTGGCTCTCCGTTGTGCTCTAAAAGCCGTGAGCAGATCGTATTGTGGTGGAAGCGCTTGCTCTATAATGGTCTGTCATTATGTAGAGGAAGATAAATAATGATCCTGAACTCAATGGCTGCCTGCATGATTTGTGGACGGTTTAGACGCCGGAATGCGGGGGGTCGCTTCGCGTAAAACTGCATTTGATAAATCGCTTCTCGTCCTTTTGTAGGCTGTTGCATTCAAGTGAACCTTTGGCTGCTGTCTTTCTCAGACTCTTCTGACACTGTAACAATGAGATTACTAGTAGCAATGAGATTATTTCAGCTATAAAGTTAAAACAATGCTTTACATAGTTCGGTTATTTTAAATCTTGTCATTGTTTGCTAGTTTTTTATATAAAATGTTTAGAACATTTACTGGGCAGACCTTAATAACAACTTAATTTTGTTATCGTTTTTCTAGTTTTTGTTGTTGATTTTTAGAACATTTATCAGGCAGATTGTTATCTCAAAGTAATTTTGGTACTGTTGCTTAGTTGTTATTGTCCATTGTTAGACCATTTATTGAGCAGAGACAGACTGTTATCCCACAAGTAATGTCGGTATTGTTTACTATTCGTTATTGTTCATTGGTAGAACATTTATTGGACAAGCTGTTATCGCAAAATAATCTTTGTATTGCTTCCTAATTGTTATTGTCAATTATTATAACATTTATTGGACAGGCTGTTATCGCAAAATAATCTTCTTATTGCTTGCTTGTTGTTATTGTCAAACGTTAGAACATTTATTGGACAAGCTGTTATCGCAAAATAATCTTTATATTGCTTCGTAATTGTTATTGTCAATTATTAGAACAATTATTGGACAGGCTGTTAACGAAAATTAATTATGTTTCCTTAGAAATTTGGGTTTTTTTTAAGAATTTAGTAAAAAAAGGTCGTGTGTGAGAGGTTGGGTCAGTTTCCCTGATAACGTTTAGCATTTAACATTGAAATGCCTCCGGCTATAATGAAAAATATTCTGACCCGGGAGCGCCGTGTGGGGATATACCCTACTCCTACGGTCGTGACCATGTACGGGTACTTTGCTAACGCTGAGCCAAAAATTAATCAGTATTTCATGATATTTTACTGGCGGTGATTTTCTTTCTCGTTTTTACTATCAATAATATCCAAATCTAGTTTAGCATGACAACGTTTAAAATGGGCGAGACTGTGACTATAATCCGATTTTTTAAGATACGTACAAACTGGATTTTTGGTTTTTAGTGACCTTTTAAAATGGTTACACATGTTACTGATTAGACCTGTTTCTGGTCAGACCTGTTACTGTTTAGATCTGTTACTGATTAGACCTGTTACTGGTCAGATCTGTTACTGATTAGACCTGTTACTGGTCAGATCTGTTACTGATTAGACCTGTTACTGGTCAGATCTGTTACTGATTAGACCTGTTACTGGTCAGATCTGTTACTGATTAGACCTGTTATTGGCCAGATATGTTACTGATTAGACCTGTTACTGGTCAGATCTGTTACTGATTAGACCTGTTACTGGTCAGATCTGTTACTGATTAGACCTGTTACTGGCCAGATCTGTTACTGATTAGACCTGTTACTCACTGTTACTGATTAGACCTGTTACTGGTCAGATCTGTTACTGATTAGACCTGATTACTGATTAGACCTGTTACTGGTTACTCAAACTGAAATTACTGTTACTGAAATTTTATTTTTAACATTATGAATAGGTGAATAGTCCTGTTTTTACAAATTTAAATTACAAAGAAGTATCGATTGTTTATTAAAGTTGTAAAACAGCTTTTGTTTTTTAGGTTTTATTTTGTTATTTGAATAAAACTATACAAGGAAAAAAACATTTGCTGGTTTATTAACACACTCCTCAAACACCTGGAGAAACATTGAAAACTAAATAGATAACTTTAAAGTTAACAAAATATGTATTTTATATTTTAAAACTACTACGAATAAAATATACAATCCAAAATGCAGTACAGTGTGTACAAGGTTTATTCGTAGAACTAAAGGATTTAATAATTTAAAATAATATTCTATAACGGGTTTAAGTAGTGATAACATATCGTATTGTGAAGTCTTTGATGGGAAGTAAAGATTATATGTTCTCAAAGTTATAACCTGTTAGAACAATACAATAAGAGTAGGGGAGATTGTTGAACATGAAGTAATGACTGCAGCACCTGTCACTCCAACATAAACTTTACAACTTCACGTCTTTTTGAGAGCTTCTCTCATTTCATTGCTTTGTCCGATTTCCTGGATCCAATTTTATCCGTCGTCATAACCCGATCCTGCCATTTTCTCTTACAATCAAAGCAAGAGTGATAGTCCACGCATCAGTTCGAAATGTTAAAGAATTTACTCGATACTTTTTCCACAGTCTGCCTGTTTATTTATTCGGCGTCACGACAAACTGTAAATTCCTGATGTTGCGTGTGAAATTCAACGCGGTAACAGACTTGACTTCGGGAATCTGAGAGTTTTGACCGTCTGAAGAGTTTCAAAATAAGTCTGTTTCAGTGGCAGATTTCATACGCTGCACTGACCATATGGTGAAATGGAGCTAATCTCAACACTTGTTGAATCAACCCGTTCAACTACAGCTACGTTATTTATAAGAAACTGTAAGTTCACGTTATATGCCTGTGAGTATGTTTTCTCGCATACGAATCCACGTCGAAATCCCAGTCACAATATCCTTGTTAACAGGCGCGTAAGCGACATGTTTGGCTGATGTGCGATGACAATTGAGTTCTGTAGAAGGGCTTATCATCCGTCTTCGGTGGGATGTAGGATTTCTGATTTGAATTTACCATTCTGTGTTATTCTGCAAGCAGTTCTGTGATTAAATACGTCACAATTCGTTAAGGATATCACAGAAACACTTTATTTCGGGAGCAAAATTACAATACTATGACCATGAATTATTACTTTAATAGAAGTACTTATTTAAAGTTTTAAACCCGTTCATCGCTTGTTCAACGACGGTTTTCACAATCTACAGTCTGAGTAATGAGATGAAAATCCTTCCGAGACGCAGAAACTTTACATCTTATTTTCTTATTGAAAAGTTAAAGACACCATTCAAGAAGGAGCGCCTGCATTTAAATCTGCTAAGATTGAGAACCTGAATATACCTTGAATTGATTGTGGGTGTGAAATGAACCAATGACAGAGCACGGCGCGAGTTAACAGGGTGTGAAATACCCGCACGCCAGCTCATAATGGTTGCTTGCGCGTGCGGGCGCTAACCCCTCACCGCTCCACCGTCAACCCTCACTAACACCTGAGTGTTGCTGACACTCTTAAATGTGTTTTATTTATTTTACTTACGCATGTAAGAGGTGTTTCCCGATAAGAATTTTCTCCATTTTGAACAGAATTTCAATACCTATTCACCATTCATAAAAGCTTTATAACTACGCAATTTAAACGATCATCGGATATTTAGTAGAGAAAATTTCAATTTAATAACATATTTAAAACTATGTTTTTTAGGGTGGTATAGATTGTTTACAAATCTGTACAGCCGCTTAAGAATCGTTAACGGTAGGACCAAATTTACAATATCGGGGCTAATACAGGAACCTATCCTCGTCACCCCCTCAACACCCACTAGTGACGTGAGTTGTGCATGGGTCCCTTCGCTAAGCGATTTTCAGTCCAAACGATTTATCTCATAATAAGATATCCATCCATCCATCTCTGCTCAGGAGTGGAGGTGAGGTGAGAGTTTTTGTATGGAAGCGTGCGAAGCGATTTGCAGTCCAAATGATCTATATCATAATAAGATATCCATCTATCCATCTCTGCTTGGTAGTGGAGGTGAGGTGAGATTTTTGTATGGAAGCTTGCTTAGCGATTTGCAGTCCAAATGATCCATCTCATGATAAGATATCCATCAATCCATCTCTGCTTGGTAGTGGAGGTGAGGTGAGATATTTGTACGAAAACGTGCTTAGCGATTTGCAGTCCAAATGATCCATCTCATAATAAGATATCCATCTATCCATCTCTGCTTGGTAGTGGAGGTGAGGTGAGATTTTTGTATGGAAGCGTGCTTAGCGATTTGCAGTCCAAATGCTTTATCTCATAATACGATATCCATTCATCCATCTCTGGTTGGGAGTGGAAATGAGGTAAGAGAGTTGTGTATGGAAGCGTGCTAAGCGATTTGCAGTCCAAATGCTCTATCTCATAATAACGATATCCATTCATCCATATCTGGTCGGGAGTGGAAGTGAGGTAAGAGAGTTGTGTATGGAAGCGTGCTAAGTGATTTGCAGTCCAAATGCTCTATCTCATAATACGATATCCATCCATCCTTCTCTGCTTGGTAGAGGAGGTGAGGTGAGAGTTGTGTGTGGAAGCGTGGTAAGTGATTTGCAGTCCAAATGATCTATCTCATAATAAGATATCCATCCATCCTTCTCTGCTTGGTAGAGGAGGTGAGATGAGAGTTGTGTATGGAAGCGTGCTTAGCGATTTGCAGTCCAAATGATCTGTCTCATAATAAGATATCCATCCATCCTTCTCTGCTTGGTAGAGGAGGTGAGGTGAGAGTTGTTTATGGAAGCGTGCTAAGTGATTTTCAGTCCAAACGATTTATCTCATAATACGATATCCATCCATCCATCTCTGCTTAGGAGTGGAGGTGAGGTGAAAGAGTTGTGTATGGAAGCGTGCGAAGCGATTTGCAGTCCAAATGATCTATATCATAATAAGATATCCATCTATCCATCTCTGCTTGGTAGTGGAGGTGAGGTGAGATTTTTGTATGGAAGCGTGCTTAGCGATTTGCAGTCCAAACGATTTATCTCATAATAAGATATCCATCCATCCATCTCTGCTCAGGAGTGGAAGTGAGGTGAGAGAGTTGTGCATGGAAGCGTGCTAAGCGATTTGCTGTCCAAATGATCTATCTTATAATAAGATATCCATCTATCCTTCTCTGCTTGGTAGTGGAGGTGAGGTGAGATTTTTGTATGGAAGCGTGCTTAGCGATTTGCAGTCCAAATGATCCATCTCATAATAAGATATCCATCAATCCATCTCTGCTTGGTAGTGGAGGTGAGGTGAGATTTTTGTATGAAAACGTGCTTAGCGATTTGCAGTCCAAATGATCCATCCCATAATAAGATATCCATCTATCCATCTCTGCTTGGTAGAGGAGGTGAGGTGAGAGTTGTGTATGGAATCGTGCTTAGCGATTTGCAGTCCAAATGCTCTATCTCATAATACGATATCCATTCATCCATCTCTGGTCGGGAGTGGAAGTGAGGTAAGAGAGTTGTGTATGGAAGCGTGCTAAGCGATTTGCAGTCCAAATGCTCTATCTCATAATACGATATCCATTCATCCATATCTGGTCGGGAGTGGAAGTGAGGTAAGAGAGTTGTGTATGGAAGCGTGCTAAGTGATTTGCAGTCCAAATGCTCTATCTCATAATACGATATCCATCCATCCTTCTCTGCTTGGTAGAGGAGGTGAGGTGAGAGTTGTGTGTGGAAGCGTGGTAAGTGATTTGCAGTCCAAATGATCTATCTCATAATAAGATATCCATCCATCCATCTCTGCTTGGTAGAGGAGGTGAGGTGAGAGTTGTGTATGGAAGCGTGCTTAGCGATTTGCAGTCCAAATGATCCATCTCATAATAAGATATCCATCCATCCATCTCTGCTTGGTAGAGGAGGTGAGGTGAGAGTTGTGTATGGAAGCGTGCTAAGTGATTTGCAGTCCAAATGCTCTATCTCATAATACGATATCCATTCATCCATCTCTGCTCGGGAGTGGAATGGAATGTAATGGAGCGTTATAAACCCAACATGGTCTTCATCAAGTATCAGCACGGCATTATAATTCTTAACAAAACCATGAAAGTGAAAGTATCTTTTCAGACATTAACTATCACTGTCGTATTGTCTAGGACTTTAACTTTGTACACAATTAAATATTGCTTACTTACTTATATCTAACGTTTGTGGATGTCGAATTGATTTTCCAGGGCCATCTTTTACACAATTGTTCTTGTTATAAATATTGTTTTATTTAATTACATTTTACCTGTAACTTACCACTCCATACTATTATCATAATACTGATCATATGCATTTTGTTGCAGGTAAATTAAGGAATCTTTCGGTCTTTAGGTAAGGTGGCTCAAGAAACACTTATGTTTACCGATAGACTTGCTCTGGTATTTGGACATAATTTAGCCGTAGTCTTCACGTAGTTTTTATTTTAAATTACGATGAGAGCTTAATTACTTTACCTTGTTAGTTTAAATACGCACCGTTAATGGAATTAAAACAATGTTTTTACGTAACGAGTTCGCAGCATGGTTTGAAAATTACACAGCTTTGGAAATTAAACAACAAGAAGATTATAATATATCAAATCTAAAACAATTGTTTTATTAATCAATATGAAACAAGAATGTATGTTATCAGGTATCCTACCTGCAGATAACATATCTCAATAGATATACGTAGACGTGTGTCCACTGTAAACCTCCCCTGTTCCACTGCAGGAGGTCTGAACCCAGGAACCAGGAACGCACCAATAACTGCACTAAAATATAATGCAGATATCACTAAAATGACACTAAATTTCAACATAATAAATTATGTCATCCCCCTTAAACCCTGATTCGTCTTCAACCACTTACATTACAATGCGGTGCAAGTTGCTGCATGATACAATTGTAACAAACTAAAAAATTTTATTAATGTCTTAAAATTGTACTGCATTATCTATACGTTGTAAAGTGTAGGACTGCAACTCTCAAACTAGTGATTTAATATTATTGTTCGATTACAAACAATGTAAAAGCATTTAACTTAATGATAGCTTAATAGAAGAGAGATATATATGTTCTGTATCTTCCTTCATTATTGTAACATCAACAGTGCTTGAACTCTTACTGCCCTTTTCTGTCCCACAATCGTGCTTGCTGAAGATGAGATACTCGTATTGGCATCGCTTTAATATGCTTTGGTATGGCGACAGTGAAATTGTGCAAGAATCTGCCTCTAGGATGCTGTCCGTCGTCGCTTAGGTGTGTCCTGTGCTGTTGATAGATTGTAGTGTTTAATGTTACAATTCTTCCTCTAGGATGCTGGTCGTCGCCTTAGCGTGTCCTCTGCTTTTAGGAGATTGTAGTGATTGTGGTGTTCAGTGTTATAAATCTGCCTCTGGGATGCTGCTCGTCGCCTAGGCGTGTCCTCTGCTTTTATGAGATTGTAGTGATTGTGGTGTTCAGTGTTATAAATCTGCCTCTAGGATGCTGCCCGTCGCCTTGGCGTGTCCTCTGTTTTTAAGAGATTATAGTGATTTTAGTGTTCAGTGTTATAAATCTGCCTCTAGGATGCTGTCCCGTCGTCTAGGTATGTGCTTTGTTGTTGATATGTTGTAGTGATTGTCGTTTTCAGTGTTATAAATCTGCCTTTATGATGCTGCCCGTGGCCTAGGCGTGTCCTCTGCTTTTATGAGATTGTAGTGATTGTGGTGTTCAGTGTTATAAATTTGCCTCTAGGGTGCTGCTCTTCACCTAGTAGTGTCCTCTGTTTTTTAAAGAGATTGTAGTGTTCAGAGTTATAATTCTATCTCTATGATACTGCTCGTGACCTCTGCTGTTTATGTATTGTAGAGATTTTAGTGTTCAGTGTTATAAATCTGCATCTAGGATGCTGTCCCGTCGTTTAGGGATGTTCTTTGTTGTTGATAGGTTGTTGTGATTGTCGTTTTCAGTGTTATAAATCTGCCTCTAGGATGCTGCCCGTCGCCTAGGAGTGTCCTCTGCTTTTTTTAGAGATTGTAGTATTCAAAGTTCTAACTCAATCTCTATGATACTGCCCGTGACCTCTGCTGTTTATATATTGTAGTGATTTTAGTGTTCATTGTTATAAATTTCAGATGAAACGAGATCACCACAGTTGTGGTACTATGCTTGTCAAGTTCATGTTCTCCTAACCTAACCTAAGTACGGGAGTCAAGTGAAATGAAGACAATGTCAGCTTAATCGGGGACTATCCGGTTTCCCTCAGTTTATCCCCTCGCCTTATTTTTCTGCGGTTAATTAAAACTAAAGTATATACCCAGAAAGAATTTTGTACGTTCAACTATATATCACTGTTTATTGCCAAAGTGTTAGGCCGGTGATCTGGCCAATTTTAAGATATAATCACATTAAATGAGTTCAGGGACACGTTTTTACGAAAGTGACTTCTTCCATTGTTTTATATTTACATTTAAAATCATTTAATGAAACGCACTGTTAGATTAACTGTCAAGGTTGCATTTTCTGATATTTGTAGTAAATAGTTTAGTAATCAATCCTTTGAGTGGGGTAAATCATGTTACTCGACCTTGACCACTTATTGTGTGGAATAATATTTTCAACAAAGTTGTCCAAACGATAATATGAATAGTCCTGTTTCAGTTCAGTTCGCCAGAGTCGGTGAAATGCGGTAAGATATTGACTAAGCGGAATTTGACGTCATTAGTGAGTATTTCCACTTATGGCCGTAGTGACGGAGCGGCAGTAATGATCAGTTCAGGGGAATGGACAGTCAATTAATGACGCCTCAATAACGCGGCGTGTCATTATTGACCTAAATATCGTGCTGGGAAATATAATTCTAGTATGTGCATTCAATTCTAGTTCGCGTGCTGCCAAGTAAGGTATTTATATACTTATATGTATAACATTGTAACAACAAAGTTGTAACAACAGGTTTAATGATAAAATATTGCCAGGGTGAAATGTCTTAAATATTTTTGTTAGGATCATCCCTACTGAGAAGTAACACAGTAATCGCCCCTACTGAGTAGTAACACAGTATCATTCCTACTGAGTAGTAACATAGTATCATCACTATTGATTAGTTATTATTAAATAGTATCACCCCTACTGAGTAGTAACAGTATCATCCCTACTGATTAGTAACACAGTATCATCCCTACTGAGAAGTAACACAGTAATCGCCCCTACTGAGTAGTAACACAGTATCATTCCTACTGAGTAGTAACATAGTATCATCACTATTGATTAGTTATTAAATAGTACCACCCACCCCTACTGAGTAGTAACAGTATCATCCCTACTGATTAGTAACATAGGATAATTCCAATGAGTAGTAACATAGAATCAACACTACTGAGTAGTAACACAGTACTATCCCTCCTGAGTAGTAAAATAGGATCATCACTACTGAGTAATAACATGTTACCATTCCTACTGAGTAGTAGTAACATGGTGAACGTTGATCTTTTAATTCACAAGCTTTCAGAAACATTTGTCCCAGATGTTTTAAGAAGAAGCCGTTCTTAATTGACTGACGTTGTATTAGACTAAAACAAGGGTTGGCGTGTTATCACACAAGTTTACATAGAAGAGTAGATTTAAATGTTTCGCTCTATAAAATGATGTAAATGAGTGAATTCTACTTAAGTTCAGCTAAATACGCACACTTCGCTTGTTTATAAGGAAACATAATTACAAGAAACAAGGACTTAACAAATTCATAAGGCCAGATCTGAAATGTAATTAAAACCGAACATTCCACTACCCCGGAACGTGTTCAAGGTAAACGTTTTGTCATTAGAAACAACTCAAGAACCTTTTCTACAAAATGCGAAAGATATTAATTTTTGTAGTTACTTTAAGGCTGGTTAAATTGGCTTTATATACCGTCACAATACCTTGCTCTTCTTTAGTTTGAATATCCTCAAGAAATCATAAGAACACTGAGTGTCCGGTAGATCTAAGAGTTCAGAATTAATGGGAAACTTCCTGTCAAGTTCATATGTAGATTACTCAATATTGATCAGAAACGCTGCAAACAGGGACCTTGAATAATAACGTCATAGATGTTCTCAAGAAACCATAATCCCACTGAGAGTCCGGTAGACCCAAGAGGTGAGAATTAATGGAAACTTCCTGTCAAGTTCATATGTAGATTACTCAATATTGATCAGAAACGCTGCAAACAGGGACCTTGAATAATAACGTCACAGATGTTCTCAAGAAACCATAATCCCACTGAGAGTCCGGTAGACCCAAGAGGTGAGAATTAATGGAAACTTCCTGTCAAGTTCATATGTAGATTACTCAATATTGATCAGAAACGCTGCAAACAGGGACCTTGAATAATAACGTCACAGATGTTCTCAAGAAACCATAATCCCACTGAGAGTCCGGTAGACCCAAGAGGTGAGAATTAATGGAAACTTCCTGTCAAGTTCATATGTAGATTACTCAATATTGATCAGAAACGCTGCAAACAGGGACCTTGAATAATAACGTCACAGATGTTCTCAAGAAATCATAAGCACACTGAGAGTCCGGTAGACCCAAGAGGTGAGAATTAATGGAAACTTTCTGTCAAGTTCATATGTAGATTACTCAATATTGATCAGAAACGCTGCAAACAGGGACCTTGAATAATAACGTCACAGATGTTCTCAAGAAATCATAAGCACACTGAGAGTCCGGTAGACACAAGAGGTGAGAATTAATGGAAACTTTCTGTCAAGTTCATATGTAGATTACTCAATATTGATCAGAAACGCTGCAAACAGGGACCTTGAATAATAACGTCACAGATGTTCTCAAGAAATCATAAGCACACTGAGAGTCCGGTAGACCCAAGAGGTGAGAATTAATGGAAACTTCCTGTCAAGTTCATATGTAGATTACTCAATATTGATATGAGACGCTGCAAACAGGGACCTTCAATAATAACGTCACATATGTTCTCAAGAAATCATAAGCACACTGAGAGTCCGGTAGACCCAAGAGGTGAGAATTAATGGAAACTTCCTGTCAAGTTCATATGTAGATTACTCAATATTGATCTGAGACGCTGCCAACGGTTTGGCCATCTTGAATAATGCCATCGCAGATATACTATAATGCCTGACAATCTCTGCATTGCTGACAGTTGGTAAACTAGAACAACGCTGCGGTATTGTTTATATCTTACCCAACCTAGAAAAAAGTTACCGTCCAATATTAACAACGTGAACTGAGGAACATTTCCGGAGTAAAATTATTTTACACTTTAACAAGGCTTTGTTACTTGTTAAATTTATTATCAGTAGGATTAAATAAAAGTATTAAATCTATAATAATATTCTGCGTAAGGTGGATCGTACCATCGTTATGCCCCCCTTTAGAAGATGTTGATAAAAAAATTATCATTAGACCGAAATGGGTTTTTCAATGTCACCTTTTTTTTCGATAATCAAGTGTTTTACTCTGGTTGGGTAATTTACCGTGGTACTTTTCCCTAAAGGTGGCAACACTGAACGGATATTAAGTGTCGGGTTCCTGTTTGTGTGAGACCACATGTGGTTTTATAGTTGACGCCACGTTTAAAGCACTGGAAGGCGTCGCTGTGTAATATCATATAACCTACATTGTTATCAAGAGACACAACATGTGGTTTGCGATGTTTCATCAAACAGTATAAATAGACACACAAGTCTTAGTAAGTAAGTTATGCAACTTAAAAATGTTCCACAATTAAAAATATGAGGACATTTGGCAAACCTCGTTATAGAGCATTTATATAATTTTGTTTATGTACTAAAACTCCATGGAAGTGTTAATTTTAGTGTAATGATCAAATTTTGTTGTTTCATGAACTACCCAATACAAAACCAATTAAGGTCGTTGGTGTAATGGCTCCGTACTTAATATGAAGCAAAGTGAAATCTGATCGCCAGTTGTTTACATTCCGCCTCACCAGCAGCAAGTGGAACAGTGGAGCAAATATGCTGACATCAGGCAGCGACGTGCTTGGCCACGGCAGTTAGGGGACTACCCCCTCCCCCCCGTAAACTGTGTCGGGGGGGGGGGGCGCTAACGCTAAGCGATTTGGAGTTTAGCTTATCCATCTCACAGCGCGATATCTCACAATCGTATTGTATCATAAACATTTATCCTGGAATAAAATTATATTTGTTTCTTTTCTCCAATAATGCAGTTCATTTTTAAAACTAACAATCTAAAATATCTTTTTTTGTTTTATATACCGAAGAGCAAAATCGAAACTTACAACAATTCCCTTTTTTCTAAAATTAATTAACATTGAACTGTTTTACTAATTTATTCTGATCTTGTTTTAATTTGTGGAGTATATGGCACGCATTTTTTATTATAGATTTTTCTTTCCTATATTACAGAAAAAACTGTTTAAACACTACCTGTATTTTTGTTCCTATTGTATGCTTTTCCTATCAATAATATTTTCACACACAAAAACAGCTGTAAATCACTTTTTATACCTTATTTGTTACGATACATGAATTGCTAATATTTTTATAAAAGTAAACGCTATTAAATTTTACCTAAATATGTTTTAAAACATCAGTAAAACACGATAATGAGTTATGTCTACGATATGTACATATCCTAACTGTGTTTCAAGTTATAGGTCTCAACAAATATCTCATGTCACAAAGTTTTTATTGTCGCGCTGTTGTTTAGAAACAGACGCCATTGTGAAATATTAATTTATTCGTAAATTCATTGCTACGTTTCTTATCTGAAAACATAATTAGCAATTTTTTTTTAAAGTAAAGAATGTGTTATTTTACCAGGCGAAGTAAAATAATTTCAATTTCATATTGTAAGCGCGAACTATTTTTCAAACATCATTGAATTACATCAGCTATTAAAGAATAAATACACGTACGCTAAACGAAGTGCAATATATTTGTATTATGTAGCAAATATCAACATACATTTTCTCTTTTATTTATTCGAACACAGAGAAGAATTTCTACACTTGTCGGTAGGGATCTTGCGAACACTGTATGGGAGTTCTTTCTGCGCCAATGGCGCTTCAATTGAGCATACTGAACGTTTTTACGTGAAAACGGTTCAAACCTACTTACAAATATTTAATGACCTCCCCGGGAATCGAACCCGCGTCCTCTCGGTTAGAGAGCCGCAACCTTACCTCGAGGCTACGGCGAAGGTCGTCTTCTCTCAGTATTTAGACCGATCATTGGCTCGGTAACGACGCGGCTTTGTGTACAACTTGATCCTTATTCTCGGATCCATTCTTTTTCGTCCCTTATATTTTCCACCCTCTATATTCCTAATTTATAAATGTGAGCAATATTTCAAAGTGTGGTTTGAGGTAAATTAGAATAGCCCAAAGGTCGCCCGCAGAGCTTTAAACTCACCAGCGAAGGGATCGGTAAGTGTCGGTGTAGATTTTTTTCTACGTTCAGCAATTAGTGAAACGCCTCAATCTGGTGGAATTGGCTCATCCCCGCCCCCCCCCCTCCCACCACCCCTTGACAATGGAACTCTTCTAATTAGTGCGGGCCAATTAAATCCATCCACTCGGCGGTACGTGACCAGTACAAGTATCGACGTCTGGTTCGCTTATTCTGCATCACAATCAGTCGTAATCGTCAGGATTGTTCTGGCCTCGGTGTGAATTGGTGAAAATGTCCACTCATATTCCGAGATAAATCCATTGTTTGGTTTTAGAATCTGTTTTTATTAAACGGTCCGAAAATGTTAATTTGTATCAGTGTACTGCTAGAACGTAGACGTTAAATTTTAGAACCGAATACACGTAGGCTGTAGAAATAATCTTTTTTATTGAATTATCATAAATTATTTTAGAAATTTATCTTATCGTGTAGTACATTAAAATTGAGTAACATTGTATGAAATTTTGTTATGTAACAAGACGACAAAAATATGTGTTAAAAATACTTTTTTGTATTGATCGGCAAGAATTTCGTTACGTTCTTTCGGGTCCTTAAATGTTCCTATATAACGGTTTATTTATTGTGTTCTTAAAAAAAAAAAAAAAAAAAAAAAAAAAAAAAAAATTAACAAAAACAGTAATATGTAGTTAGTGAAACAATTGGTTATTTTTGTACATTAAAATTTAAATAAAAGTAATTAAATGATAAGGAGCTAAAAATTACATTTTATGTCGTGTAAAGAGTGAACATGCTTTACAAGTAGAGTTTACAAATTACTGATTAGATTTCAGTATGTTTATAAAGTCTATAGCTAGAACAAATGCGAATTTTAAATAGGTTAAAGGTGACTAAAGGCAGAGTTTATGATAGTATTAAGCACTATTTGTGAATGTTAAATTTATCTCTAGTTCACCTTTCTCTTAGTGCAGCGTCTGGAATCTGACGCTGTCACAGACTTAATTCCTGGAATCTGGAGTCATGTTCGTCTGAAGAGATGAAAAAGTGACGAAGAAGCTAAAAGTGAATTCTTTACATCGTTTCGACATTAGAGATACCTAAACTACAAAATATAGTGTAGTCTAGGTGGTGAGGAATTCTCATTGTGCAGGCGATCCCGGAATAGAGCTATCGCGAAACCAGATTTAGACAGATTTTAATATAATACCACCCAGAAAATACCTCCCACAGTACTCAAAATAACTCACTATATGACGTCTTAAAATTAGAAAACATTTTTAGAGTCTTTACCGTGAATATGTGGCTCTCTAACTCTATATGATATAAAAAATGTCTTTAAAGACCTTGAGTAATATACAACATCCTAAAGAATAGTAAATATTTCAAGAGTTGGGAGATTAATGATTGTCGACATTACCATCTGTGGAGCGGTTCACTCCACTGAGGCAAGTCATCGATATTCGGTATCGAGAGACCATCGTCAGTTCACAACGCCGTTAATAAGTGGACGCGAGTCAATATCACCACTATTCGGTATCGAGAGACCATCGTCAGTTCACAACACCGTTAATAAGTGGACTCCTTGACAACTCGAGTCAACACCACTACTATTCGGTAGCGAGAGATCATCATCAGTTCACAACGCCGTAAATAAGTGGACGCGAGTCAATACCACCACTATTCGGTATCGAGAGACCATCGTCAGTTCACAACGCCGTTAATAAGTGGACTCCTTGACAACTCGAGTCAACACCACCACTATTCGGTAGCGAGAGAGATCATCATCAGTTCACAACGCCGTAAATAAGTGGACGCGAGTCAATACCACCACTATTCGGTATCGAGAGACCATCGTCAGTTCACAACGCCGTTAATAAGTGGACTCCTTGACAACTCGAGTCAACACCACTACTATTCGGTAGCGCGAGAGATCATCATCAGTTCACAACGCCGTAAATAAGTGGACGCGAGTCAATACCACCACTATTCGGTATCGAGAGACCATCGTCAGTTCACAACGCCGTTAATAAGTGGACTCCTTGACAACTCGAGTCAACACCACTACTATTCGGTAGAGAGAGAGATCATCGTAAGTTCACAACGCCGTTAATAAGTGGACGCGAGTGAATACCACCACTATTCGGTATCGAGAGACCATGGTGAGTTCACAACGCCGTTAATAAGTGGACTCCTTGACAACTCGAGTCAACACCACTACTATTCGGTAGAGAGAGAGATCATCGTAAGTTCACAACGCCGTTAATAAGTGGACGCGAGTCAATACCACCACTATTCGGTATCGAGAGACCATGGTGAGTTCACAACGCCGTTAATAAGTGGACTCCTTGACAACTCGAGTCAACACCACTACTATTCGGTAGAGGGAGAGATCATCATCAGTTCACAACACCGTAAATAAGTGGACGCGAGTCAATACCACCACTATTCGGTATCGAGAGACTATCGTCAGTTCACAACACCGTAAATAAGTGGACGCGAGTCAATACCACCACTATTCGGTATCGAGAGACCATCGTCAGTTCACAACGCCGTTAATAAGTGGACTCCTTGACAACTCGAGTCAACACCACTACTATTCGGTAGCGAGAGATCATCATCAGTTCACAAACACCGTAAATAAGTGGACGCGAGTCAATACCACCACTATTCGGTATCGAGAGACCATCGTCAGTTCACAACGCCGTTAATAAGTGGACTCCTTGACAACTCGAGTCAACACCACTACTATTCGGTAGCGAGAGATCATCATCAGTTCACAACACCGTTAAATAAGTGGACGCGAGTCAATACCACCACTATTCGGTATCGAGAGACCATCGTCAGTTCACAACGCCGTTAATAAGTGGACTCCTTGACAACTCGAGTCAACACCACTACTATTCGGTAGCGAGAGATCATCGTCAGTTCACAACACCGTAAATAAGTGGACGCGAGTCAATACCACCACTATTCGGTATCGAGAGACTATCGTCAGTTCACAACACCGTAAATAAGTGGACGCGAGTCAATACCACCACTATTCGGTATCGAGAGACCATCGTCAGTTCACAACGCCGTTAATAAGTGGACTCCTTGACAACTCGAGTCAACACCACTACTATTCGGTAGCGAGAGATCATCATCAGTTCACAACACCGTAAATAAGTGGACGCGAGTCAATACCACCACTATTCGGTATCGAGAGACCATCGTCAGTTCACAACGCCGTTAATAAGTGGACTCCTTGACAACTCGAGTCAACACCACTACTATTCGGTAGCGAGAGATCATCATCAGTTCACAACACCGTAAATAAGTGGACGCGAGTCAATACCACCACTATTCGGTATCGAGAGACCATCGTCAGTTCACAACGCCGTTAATAAGTGGACTCCTTGACAACTCGAGTCAACACCACTACTATTCGGTAGCGAGAGATCATCATCAGTTCACAACACCGTAAATAAGTGGACGCGAGTCAATACCACCACTATTCGGTATCGAGAGACTATCGTCAGTTCACAACACCGTAAATAAGTGGACGCGAGTCAATACCACCACTATTCGGTATCGAGAGACCATCGTCAGTTCACAACGCCGTTAATAAGTGGACTCCTTGACAACTCGAGTCAACACACTACTATTCGGTAGCAAGAAATCATCATCAGTTCACAACGCCGTTAATAAGTGGACTCCTTGACAACTCGAGTCAACACCACTACTATTCGGTAGAGGGAGATCATCGTCAGTTCACAACACCGTTAATAAGTGGACACGAGTCAATACCACCACTATTCGGTATCGAGAGACCATCGTCAGTTCACAACGCCGTTAATAAGTGGACTCCTTGACAACTCGAGTCAACACCACCACTATTCGGTATCGAGAGACCATCGTCAGTTCACAACGCCGTTAATAAGTGGACTCCTTGACAACTCGAGTCAACACCACCACTATTCGGTATCGAGAGACCATCGTCAGTTCACAACGCCGTTAATAAGTGGACTCCTTGACAACTCGAGTCAACACCACTACTATTCGGTAGCGATAGATCATCATCAGTTCACAACACCGTAAATAAGTGGACGCGAGTCAATACCACCACTATTCGGTAGCGAGAGACCATCGTCAGTTCACAAAGCCGTTAATAAGTGTGGACTCCTTGACAACTCGAGTTAACACCACCACTATTCGGTTGTGAGATACCATCGTCAGTGCACATCACGATTGCCATTGGCTAGTCCCTCTGGTCAGTCGTAGGTGGTTAGTAGACGAGTGAAGACGTATTGTGACCTGTATTCCGTAGTTAGTTTTAATGATTAGTGTTTTGTATAGTTTTGTATTAAGTGCATGTCTTTAGTGTTAGTGAAGTTGACAACAACATGTAGGTTGTGATTCCTGACTTAGGCGTGCCACAACGCTTTAGTAAGATTTGTTTATTTTTAACCTAGTTTGTAATTATGTATTAGGTTAGTTCTTTACCTGAAGAAGAGATCAGATTGCAGATCTCGAAAACGTAGTGTTACTGTTTTCTTGTTTCACTGAACGATGGCAAATGTCCGGAAAAATCCTGTTTCCTTCACTACTATTCGGTAGCGAGAGATCATCATCAGTTCACAACACCGTAAATAAGTGGACGCGAGTCAATACCACCACTATTCGGTATCGAGAGACCATCGTCAGTTCACAACGCCGTTAATAAGTGGACTCCTTGACAACTCGAGTCAACACCACTACTATTCGGTAGAGAGAGATCATCATCAGTTCACAACATCGTAAATAAGTGGACGCGAGTCAATACCACCACTATTCGGTATCGAGAGACCATCGTCAGTTCACAACGCCGTTAATAAGTGGACTCCTTGACAACTCGAGTCAACACCACCACTATTCGGTATCGAGAGACCATCGTCAGTTCACAACGCCGTTAATAAGTGGACTCCTTGACAACTCGAGTCAACACCACCACTATTCGGTAGCGAGAGATCATCATCAGTTCACAACATCGTAAATAAGTGGACTCCGCGAGTCAATACCACCACTATTCGGTATCGAGAGACTATCGTCAGTTCACAAAGCCGTTAATAAGTGTGGACTCCTTGACAACTCGAGTTCAACACCACCACTATTCGGTTGTGAGATACCATCGTCAGTGCACATCACCGTTAATAAATGGACTCCTTGAAAACCCGAGTCAACACCACCACTATTCGGTATGTGAGATACCATCGTCAGTTCACAAACCGTTAATAAATGGACTCCATGAAAAACCCGAGTCAACACCACCACTATTCGGTATCGAGAGACCATCGTCAGTTCACAACGCCGTTAATAAGTGGACTCCTTGACAACTCGAGTCAACACCACTCCTATTCGGTAGCGAGAGATCATCATCAGTTCACAACACCGTAAATAAGTGGACGCGAGTCAATACCACCACTATTCGGTATCGAGAGACATCGTCAGTTCACAAAGCCGTTAATAAGTGTGGACTCCTTGACAACTCGAGTTAACACCACCACTATTCGGTTGTGAGATACCATCGTCAGTTGCACATCACCGTTAATAAATGGACTCCTTGAAAACCCGAGTCAACACCACCACTATTCGGTATTGTGAGATACCATCGTCAGTTCACAAAGCCGTTAATAAGTGGACTCCTTGGAAAAATCGAGTCAACACCACCACTATTCGGTATCGAGATACCATCGTCAGTTCACAAGGCTGTTATTATGTGGACTCCTTTTAATACCTCTAGTCAACACCACCACTATTCGGTAGTTCGGTAGTGAGACCATCGTCAGTTCACATCGCCGTTAATAAGTGGACTCCTTGACAACTCAAATCAACACAACCACTATTCGGTGTCGTGGACCATCGTCAGTGCACATTACCGTTAATAAATGGACTGCTTGTAAACTCGAGGCAACACCACTACTTTTCAGTATCGAGAGATCATCGTCAGTTCACAACGCCGTTAATAAGTGTACTCCTTGGCAACTCAAATCAACACAACCACTATTCGGTATCGAGATACCATCGTCAGTGCACATCGCCGTTAATAAGTGAATTCTCTGAAAACTAGAGTAAACACCATCAATATTCGATATCGAGAGACCCTCGTCAGTTTACATACCATCATAATACTTTTTATTCTAAATTATTATGAATGTATAGCAATAAATAAACATAAAACGCGTTTTCTACTCAACAATACACGTTAGGGTGGTAGTAACATGTAAATAAACGTATGGTACCATGCAGTTTTCTTGTTAGATTTCAAAAGATTTTTAATAATTTAAATATTAACAATTAAATACATCACCTGTCGGTGTACATACTTTATAAGAAGCACGTAATGAGTCCAGCAACCATGCGCTCTTTTATTGTAACAAATTGCCAACTGTACGGATCTGACAGACAGGAAATAGCGTCATTAGGTGATCTTTTCACTTCCGGAGGGTCAGTAATGATCAGCTGGAGCCGAGGGGTCAGTTGATGACCTCCTCCCCTCCACAGCATCCCCCACATGTACTTCACCCGGAATGGATTACTGCCTGTCAATTGAACAGTGCTTTTTCCCATCGATAGAGTCTTACTTGATGTATTGTCTGGAAGCCTTTCAGCCGATATCCCAGCATCATTTGTCTTGATATTTTGCTCTAGTGTACAACCATTATTCGTCGTTAAACGTCTTCTTTCGCAGGTTCATCTTAAAAGTAAAGTTATCGGGAACTAATTCAAAGTAATTAAAGTGCAAAGTTCCTTTTTTATTTTTTAAGTTACATATTTCTCTTTTTAGGGCACTTGGGAAGAAAGAGAACGTTATAAAATTAGTCGTATACCTATTCTCTTCAATGGATGTCGTTTTGACGTCCAAATGCTTAATTCGATCTATATTAAAATACGTATCTAATCTTTTTCAAAACGCCTACAGTGGAATACTAAATGCTGAAGGAGAAGCGATGCTGAATACACCTTGTGTAAGATATAATTTTAAAATAAATGCATTATGATTAAAGAGATTATAATTATTTTTCCTCATATTCTTTCGCTTCAACGCTAAGAACTCTAACGAGTCGGAATATGTCATCATTTTGAGGTTAAATTAAAGTGGATGCCACCTACCCTCATTTCGCCTCAATAAAGAAGAGTTTTCTATTCTGTTCAGTATAGAAACTTAACAAATCGTCATGATCTGGATGTTAATGGTCTTTTAAATTACATTAATTGGATTTCAATACAAAATTACAAGCGCTAAGAAATATGAACCACTCAATAATAGACCAAAGTTATTTCATTTGTATCATTGCTAAAACAAAAATGCTACAAGGCCTGAGCGATGGCCTCTATTCCATATATTCTGTGGTCGAAAGAATTATTTTCCCTTTCAACTGCAATTACAGTGTAAAATATGACGTGTTAAAATATTTATGGTGTATTTATTAAATTAAAATTCATTTAGAATGTTTTTTGTCACTTTCGGTAAAGAAATTGTAATTTAACTTTCATATTTTGGGACTTTGATTCAAATTAATTATTTTCATGAACTCATTTCACACTTCAAAAATAGAAGATGCACTATATTCAAAACTAATGAGAATTATACTTTTTGTAAAATATATAAAATGCTCTTATATGAACATGTGAAATATTGATAAATTTAAATTTTTTCAGTTTAGAGAACACACATGAGTATGCAGATTTAACTCACAAACAGGTCTCATAATATTTTACATATTTAATAAGGCACATTTGTTGGATAACCAAATGAAACTAAAGTGACTTTCTTTTGAAATGAATCTATCTTTTACATTCAAATTATACAAAGTCTCCAATGCAGATATCCGAAAGAAGAAAATAGTATGAGTACATTACAGAGTGTTCCCCGAGGAGCAAGATATTATGGGAACATTCCAGAGTGTTCCCCTAACTCTAAACAAAAATAGCTCAATACTGAGGGAATGAATGGTTTAAATCAGCGCGGGAAAATCCACATCAGGCTCGATATCTACTTAAGCTTATGAGCTTTGCCACTTTTTGCTCTGCAGAATAACATGATTCATACACATTGCTGGTGAATAGTCTGTCACCACTACCTTGAATGTGAACTTACCACCCCAGTATTTCTTACCTCTAGAAATACACACATAACATGGATATATTTATTATATTACTTGTATCTTGAACCATTTAAAATTAAATAAAGCTCAGCTCGACGAGAAAAGGTTATCACGTTTTTATACATTACTTGCTGTATAATTAATATTTATATTGCAAAAATGTTTGTCAAAATTTACAATGAAAAGTATATTATCATTTGTGAATACATACATGTATGAGGGACGTACTAATTTATATCAGTTGTCTGTTGTACCTAATTCTGTCGTACATACTTGTGTGGAGATGCCATTAAATAACGCTGCACCCTCCCGTAATAAAATATCCTGAAAAATAGGTTCAAAGCATATATGTCCACATGCTCATAACCCATATTAAAAATGAGCTATAAAAATCATTAGGGAAGTTTGAGAAACGTTTGAAGAGAATTATTACCTCACTTTATGAGGTAACTATTTTATACTTCGTACTAATTATACTTCATGTTGAATCACACCTTAGTATATATGTAAGTATATAAGTAAGTAGTATGTAAGTATGTGTAGTAGTATGTAAGTATATGTGTGTGTAGTATGTATGTATGTATGTATATATGTGTGTTCAACGTATCAATTTAGATACGTTGAATATTATAGGTTTCAAAAAAAAATTTACCAGTTACATTTTTAAGGTAAACGTTTTATACTTTACTAATTGTACTTTACTTCAAACCACACCTTAGTATATATGTAAGTATATCAAATTAGTTAGATACGTTGAATATTATTGGTTTCAAAAAAATTTACCAGTTACGTTTTTAAGGTAAAACGTTTTATACTTCCTACTAATTATACTTCACGTTGAATCACACCTTAGTACATGTGTAAGTATACCAATTTAGATACATTGGATATTGTAGGTTTCAAAAATATTTACCCAGTTACCTTTACAAGGTAAACGGTTTATACTTCATACTAACTATACTTTACGTTGAATCACACCTTAGTGCACCTAAGTATACTTATATGTAAGTATACCAGTTTCAACTAATTATACTTTACGTTGAATCACACCTTAGTACACCTAAGTATACTTATATGTAAGTATACCAGTTTCAACTAATTATACTTTACGTTGAATCACACCTTAGTACACCTAAGTATACTTATATGTAAGTATACCAGTTTCAACTAATTATACTTTACGTTGAATCACACCTTAGTACACCTAAGTATACTTATTACGTTGAATCACACCTTAGTACACCTAAGTATACTTATATGTAAGTATACCAGTTTCAACTAACTATACTTTACGTTCAATCACACCTTAGTACACCTAAGTATACTTATATGTAAGTATACCAGTTTCAACTAATTATACTTTACGTTGAATCACACCTTAGTACACCTAAGTATACTTATATGTAAGTATACCAGTTTCAACTAATTATACTTTACGTTGAATCACACCTTAGTACACCTAAGTATACTTATATGTAAGTATAACAGTTTCAACTAATTGTACTTTACGTTGAATCACACCTTAGTACAAATGTAAGTGTATCAATCTCGTGGTGGTCCCATCGCTCTGTAACTTACGACAGAGTTTTAATGCATTGCACATTTCCATATTGAGGCAACTGTATTTGTATTGTATAAGACTTGATTCTATCTCAGTATTGATAGTGTAAATACAAAAGGAAGCGGAATGTATTAGCGGCAACGGTGTTGAATAATGGAAGTGACAGGTATTGATTATTCTGTGACCACCAGTTTAATGTGCTGCCAGAGCGCAGTCTTCCTGCTTGTGAATACATGTTTTAGTTCGCAAATTATCATGTTTGCGAAATTAATTGATGGTGATGATGATGAACAACCAATAAAGTTATGGTTATGATTTAATATTACAGTCTAATTAAAGGTGTTAATATTAAAAGTATTAAATATTTTTCTCCTATTTAAATGAAATTTTCTTTTAGTAAAGTAAAAATTAAAATATATAGTTATTGTTCGATAAATATTACATATACATTTTTAAGAAACTACAATGATAAAGAGTGTGGCATTAGCTACAATAAGATACCATAACAATATGTTCAGTAAAAAGATTGAAATTGATTTACTAATTTTAAAATAAGATACTTGCACTGTTACTAGCAAATTTGTAATTTTTCATTGCGCCTTATGATTTTGTATTGTTTAAGTTTGCAATAGTTTTGACAGTCAAGCTGTTGCAAAATGAACGATAAATTATTAAAAAAGTATCATTCTGTTGGTCGTCCATTTTGTTACAGTTGTGTAGCTGTTGCAATAGCACCAGCGGATGGAATATTAGTTACGGTTACACGGCCAATGTCCATAATTAACATCAATTCTTCCCGTTCGCAAATATATGTTGCCTGAAAGTAACTAACTTCTCACATTCAGGCCGAAACGCTGTATATCAAGAATATAATTGTGTAGGCAATGTTTCGGCACTATATGAACTAAGGAACTCTGATGTTAGATGGTGATGACGTCGAAGGAAGTCTGATGGATGTTAAGATGGGAGTTTACTAGATTATAAGATTTAAGAGAGGAACGAATAGTCAAACATTGTAGTTTTGTGTGTCATTCATCTTTATTTTTCTTCAATTAATCATGTACAAACTATTTTTTGTATCAACTGGATTTTTAATCATCCCCTATCTTGTATTTATACCTATTTTTCTTACTAATCCTTATTTTTATATGTTCTTCATTAGTCAGATTTTAACGTTTGAACTCAAGGAGTTTTTGAACTACTAATCCTTATTTTTATATGTTCTTCAATAGTTAGATTTTAACTTTTGAACTCAAGGAGTTTTTTAGCTATTTGTAAACTTTTGTGATGTGCCTGACGAAGATAGCCTTGCTATCGAAAGGCCTCACAAAAATAAAAGTTTTAAGTATTGGTCTGTTTGTTTTAAATGTACTTACGTTTTTTGGCGCCAAATTTGAGCAGCCAATGCAAGCCCCATCTTCAACATTTATTTGTAGTCTAATCATTATATTGGACCATAATTTAACAATATGCTGCGTAATAATAATTATCTTTATTACGTTAATTCAATACAAATAATTCTTGCCTTTTATTCGTGAACAGGGTACATTAAGGAAATACATCATGTACGTGCTGTTTTATCGACATAAAAACATATGACTCTTTCTATATCAGAGCTGGGGTTTTCATTGTTGCTTATGGTTTTCAAATATTTTAATCCCAGCGGCTCATCAACTGAGTACGTCTTTGACACCAGAAGGTTTTTCACACGAGCTTAGAATGTTTTATCATTGAGTTGTTTGATACCCTCGGGGAGCCAATTGATTAGTCTGACACCAACTTGAGACATCAGGCGTCCTGTTGGATTAGAAAGTTGACTTTGGCCTTCTGTTATGTTCTGATGGACATTCCTGTTCTATATAAAGTCAAATTTGAATCTTCAGTCAACAGAACAGGATGATCTTGAGAATATCAGGGTAAAGTCTTGAATCCAAATTGAGCATCCTTGGAAGACTCTGGGGTTTGATTCGTACAAAAAATCTGACAACCTTTTTTTACATTTAAGAGATTTAAATATAATTATTTATACATTTGTATGAACCCTCGAATGTGTGAATTGCCTAGTAGTACCAACCAAGGCTAAATTAATGGAGTTGTAATGTTGGCACTACTTCAGGATGGTTGTTACAAGTTTAAATGCGCTTCTGTAAGCTGAACTTGGAGTTGAAGTTGATCTCCGTAATTACTCCATAATTGTAATAGTGTTTCCATTATACTGCACTGTAAGCTTATTGTTTTCTATTGATCTGTTTCGATGCCAATAGTAACGTCTTTATCATATATCGAATGTGTGAATGTTACATGACTAATACTACCAACCAAGGCTAAACTAATGGAGTTGTAATGTTAGCACTACTTCAGGATGGTTGTTACAAGTTTAAATGCGCTTCTGTAAGCTGAACTTGGAGTTGAAGTTGATCTCCGTAAT
Source organism: Homalodisca vitripennis (assembly GCF_021130785.1). NCBI lineage: Eukaryota > Metazoa > Arthropoda > Insecta > Hemiptera > Cicadellidae > Homalodisca > Homalodisca vitripennis. The sequence continues at coordinate 14,168,876 of NC_060208.1, forward strand.
TACTCCATAATTGTAATAGTGTTTCCATTATACTGCACTGTAAGCTTATTGTTTTCTATTGATCTGTTTCGATGCCAATAGTAACGTCTTTATCATATATCGAATGTGTGAATGTTACATGACTAATACTACCAACCAAGGCTAAACTAATGGAGTTGTAATGTTAGCACTACTTCAGGATGGTTGTTACAAGTTTAAATGCGCTTCTGTAAGCTGAACTTGGAGTTGAAGTTGATCTCCGTAATTACTCCATAATTGTAATAGTGTTTCCATTATACTGCACTGTAAGCTTATTGTTTTCTATTGATCTGTTTCGATGCCAATAGTAACGTCTTTATCATATATCGAATGTGTGAATGTTACATGACTAATACTACCAACCAAGGCTAATCTAATGGAGTTGTAATGTTAGCACTACTTCAGGATGGTTGTTACAAGTTTAAATGCGCTTCTGTAAGCTGAACTTGGAGTTGAAGTTGATCTCCGTAATTACTCCATAATTGTAATAGTGTTTCCATTATACTGCACTGTAAGCTTATTGTTTTCTATTGACCTGTTTCGATGTCAATAGTAACGTCTTTATCATATATCAAATGTGTGAATTTTACATGACTAATACTACCAACCAAGACTAAATTAATGGAGTTATAATGTTAGCACTACTTCAGGATGGTTGTTACAAGTTTAAATGCGCTTCTGTAAGCTGAACTTGGAGTTGAAGTTGATCTCCGTAATTACTCCATAATTGTAATAGTGTTTCCATTATACTGCACTGTAAGCTTATTGTTTTCTATTGATCTGTTTCGATGCCAATAGTAACGTCTTTATCATATATCGAATGTGTGAATGTTACATGACTAATACTACCAACCAAGGCTAAATTAATGGAGTTGTAATGTTGGCACTACTTCAGGATGGTTGTTACAAGTTTAAATGCGCTTCTGTAAGCTGAACTTGGAGTTGAAGTTGATCTCCGTAATTACTCCATAATTGTAATAGTGTTTCCATTATGCTGCACTGTAAGCTTATTGTTTTCTATTGATCTGTTTCGATGCCAATAGTAACGTCTTTATCATATATCGAATGTGTGAATGTTACATGACTAATACTACCAACCAAGGCTAAACTAATGGAGTTGTAATGTTAGCACTACTTCAGGATGGTTGTTACAAGTTTAAATGCGCTTCTGTAAGCAGAACTCTGAATTGAAGTTGTTCTCCGTAATTACTCCCGAATCGTAATAGTGTTTCCATTATACTGCACTTAAAGCTTATTGTTTTCTATTGACCTGTTTCGATGTCAATAGTAACGTCTTTATCATATATCGAATGTGTGAATTTTACATGACTAATACTACCAACCAAGACTAAATTAATGGAGTTATAATGTTAGCACTACTTCAGGATGGTTGTTACAAGTTTAAATGCGCTTCTGTAAGCTGAACTTGGAGTTGAAGTTGATCTCCGTAATTACTCCATAATTGTAATAGTGTTTCCATTATACTGCACTGTAAGCTTATTGTTTTCTATTGATCTGTTTCGATGCCAATAGTAACGTCTTTATCATATATCGAATGTGTGAATGTTACATGACTAATACTACCAACCAAGGCTAAATTAATGGAGTTGTAATGTTGGCACTACTTCAGGATGGTTGTTACAAGTTTAAATGCGCTTCTGTAAGCTGAACTTGGAGTTGAAGTTGATCTCCGTAATTACTCCATAATTGTAATAGTGTTTCCATTATACTGCACTGTAAGCTTATTGTTTTCTATTGATCTGTTTCGATGCCAATAGTAACGTCTTTATCATATATCGAATGTGTGAATGTTACATGACTAATACTACCAACCAAGGCTAAACTAATGGAGTTATAATGTTAGCACTACTTCACGATGTTCGTTACAAGTTTAAATGCGCTTCTGTAAGCAGAACTCGAAGTTGAAGTTGTTATCCGTAAATACTCTCGAATCGTAATAGTGTTTCCACTATACTGCACTGAAAGCTTATTGTTTTCTATTGACCTGTTTCGATGTCAATAGTAACGTCTTTTATCGTATATCGAATAAGTGAATTGTACATGACTAATAGTACCAACCAAGGCTAAATTAATGAAGTTGTAATGTTGGTACTACTTCACGATGGTTGTTACAAGTTTAAATGCGCTTCTGTAAGCTGAACTTGGAGTTGAAGTTGTTCTCCGTAATTACTCCAGACTAGTAATAGTATTTCCATTATACTGCACTGAAAGTTTATTGTTTTCTATTCATCTGTTTCGATGTCAATAGTAACGTTTTATCGTACACGATCGTGGGCTCGGCCGTGTTGTGCTGCTGACCTCCCACTCTCGAGCTAGTTTCTGCTACGTACCTACACCGAATTTGCTACCACAGCCATAGAGATTCGTGATCTGAAATATTCTCGATTTATTAATCCCATTTTTCGATTCGGTTTGTCGGAAAACCTCATTGTTAACAATTATTCCTACCCTTGTTTTTTTTTGCGCCACATAAAGCGTATCACAAGTGCGTTGTTCCTAATTGATTGTTTCTAAAAAGCCAACAATTTTTATAATGATGAGTCACCAATTGCTGTAGCAGATTCTCTAAATGGATGACTTAGCTGTTCTAACTTTCCAGTGATATAGCTAAAATAATATTTCTTACAGACATACGTAATATTTTAACGAATACAAAAATACATTTCTAGCTTAGCTTGTTACTTGTGCTTATTTTATTGACTCTTTTTTATTGCCGTTAATAAACTGTGTTAAGCCGCATTACCGACGGTCGGTTTTAAATACAACCTTGCACTGAAAGAGGTTGCTTTCATTTTCTTATGGAAAACACCGTATCTCATGTAAAGTTTGCGTTATAATTTCTCGCCAAATTATAATTAAATAACAAAATTACATTAGAACGTTTTAACTACCAGGATTAACTTCAAGTGTATTCTCTCTCTCCACATTCTCTGTGTCATAATTTATATATTACCGCAATCTCTAGACACGGTTATAGATGAGCATACTATGTAAGTTATGTATCAGTTCGGTGTATCGACAATCCTTAGTTATACGTATTGTCTCATTTAGTATACACGGTTACAGACGGAAAAATCCTTCCTTTCTTTGCGCATATATAAACTGAACGGACTGACATTAACTAATTCAGTGGATAACAAACAGAAGATCAAAGCAGTGTGTCATTCAGATTGTGACTGTGTTAATATGTATTCATGTACATAATTATGTGACACTGTGTCAATTGATAGGGAGTTTTATTTAAACTGGTGCACCAGTTTTATTTTGCCACTTCGGGACGCGTTGCAGAAAGGGTTTGGAAATTAGGTTTTGTGATTCGCCCGAACAGCCAATATAACGCCCTTGGCCCTCGTCGCATATCACTTGCAAAGTTCGCAGAGCTCGGGTATTCTGGGTTTATCATTCGATGCGTTGTAAATACGTGTATGATACAGCCATACCCTGATACCATTTGCCTCATCGAAAACAGTTAAGGAAACGGCACTTGTTAAAATCAAACTTCAATGTACGTTGTATAATGATCTTTTCCGTTACTAACAAAAATACTGTATCAGGGAATGTAACAAAAAATATGAACAAGATATAGTCTGTGGAGTGCTTTTACACTGGCTAATCTCAGCAAGTCAATGAAGTCATGTTTATATTAGAATATATGTTTATTCACAATATTTTATATTGAATCAACCTCCATTTAACTACAACCTACAATGTAATGGTAAGGCGACGAGTTTTACGCATGTCCATTCCACTAAGCTGACAAAATAAGTGCTGACAGTTTGATAATTATCAGATACACTCGATTAGGGCTTAAGGTGGCACTCATTCTATCAGTAATCACGTCCAGCTGCTGGCTGTTTGATAATAAACCACTACTAGATTAGCGCTTAAGGTGGCACTCATTTTATCAGTAGTCTTGTTCAGTTGCTGGCTGTTTGATAATAAACCACTACTCGATTAGCGCTTAAGGTGGCACTCATTTTATCAGTAGTCTTGTTCAGTTGCTGGCTGTTTGATAATAAACCACTACTCGATTAGCGCTTAAGGTGGTACTCAATTTATCAGTAGTCTTGTTCAGCTCCTTGATGTTTGATAATAAACCACTACTCTATTAGCGCTTAAGGTGGCACTCATTTTATCAGTAGTCTTGTTCAGCTCCTTGCTGTTTGATAATAAACCACTACTAGATTAGCGCTTAAGGTGGCACTCATTTTATCAGTAGTCTTGTTCAGTTGCTGGCTGTTTGATAATAAACCACTACTCGATTAGCGCTTAAGGTGGCACTCATTTTATCAGTAGTCTTGTTCAGTTGCTGGCTGTTTGATAATAAACCACTACTCGATTAGCGCTTAAGGTGGCACTCAATTTATCAGTAGTCTTGTTCAGCTCCTTGCTGTTTGATAATAAACCACTACTCTATTAGCGCTTAAGGTGACACTCATTCTATTAGTAGTCTCGTCCATTAAACATTTTTTAGCCCCCCACCCACCCCCGAAATCCCATTTTGTGGAAATTGGAAAAGTTGTCATAGTGACTAAAAAGTTCACTTCTATTTCCTAGAAAGGTGTCCCGAGTTTCATCCCTCCATCTTTATCCATCAAAACTAAACAGAGTGTATCCATACTTGTAACTAACACTGTATATTTACATAGTGGAAAGTCTGATAGTTGAACTTCACTTTAATGTAATGGCATAATCCTGATACTTGAAATTGCATCCTTAACTAAATACTTTCCTAAGAACTGCAACGTTCGAAATGTACGAATTGGGGTCACAAAACGTTCGAATGAATGTTGCGTGTATATCAAGTAAACAAGAAAAGTTTCTCGACAACTATTTGTTTGATAAACTCACATCACCGACACATCGTCTCTTAGCCCGAGAAATGTGTTCTCTTCTCACAACAAATCAGTAAATCTAAAGTTTAGGTGGTCATTTGTCAATGTGTCTCGTTTCTCTCTTTCTGCATGTTTTTTGAGACGTTGAATTTCCTCCGAGACCGCCAAAGTAATGGTCCATAACGAAAACGTCTTTGTGTTATCGTGACAGTTAGTTTTGTTTTTGTCACGACACATGCACATGAGTGTTTCATATACCATTGTGTAAATGTTATAATTTCAAACTTATTTGAGATTTAAAATGCTCGTTGATTTTTAAATCAACCAAATCTAGCAAAATTAAGTTTATTTAAGTAGAAACATCATAGAATACTTGTGCATCTAATACGTGCATGCAGGGTATAACCAATAATCATTATTAGCTACATGCACGAGTATCAGTAACTAATTATCGATCAATATTCTCTGATAATTATGGTAATTATACTAACAGGATTGGTCTCAATTAGGTATTCAGCAAATTAACGTTTTGTGTTGGTAGTTAAAGAGCTCCTTAATTGTCAGATTGGAGGGACGTTCGGGTTTAACAAGGGATATCGAAATATTGAAGACGCTTTTATCAAACAAGATTTACCTCTTATTCCATTAAATATTCATTTCTCACTCGCTCTAATACTCCGTTCAGTGTTATTTGGATAATGAAGTATTGTAGATTAACGTAAAACTTTTCTTGTGATACATTTTTCTTACACAAACATGAGTGAATGTTTCATAAAATGCTGATCCATGCCGTTTTGAATGTTCTTAGTGTCTTTTCTTTGATAGGTTAAATGTTTCATTCCTAACAGTTATTGTGAAAAATATATTTCTTACATGGTACTTGAACATTTTAATTATTTTTAATTTCGAAAGTAAGCATTATTTCATACATTGCAGGTTTTGTCGGTCGTACATTGGGGGTGGAGCCCGAAATTAGTCGTTTTTTGGGGTTCAATACATACGGGAAACCTGTAAACACTGCAATACTTTGAAATTTCCAAGTTCATAATATCAGCGTAAATATATATTTGTATACTGTACGAATGACAATTAAACATTTTTTTACCTATGGGCTTGGATATGGAAATACCTATTATAGATCTGGAAATTCCTAAAGTTACCTTTAAATAACTTTTTCAATTACAATGGTCAAACTAAATCATGAAAAGAGTGAAATGTCATTTGGCCAAGTCACGTCTATATTAATTTAAGTCAAATTATTTTAAATTTGACTTAAATAAGTCTTAAATTAGACTTAAATTAATCTGAAGTAACTTCAGTACTTCTGACTGTATTTAAGCCAGGATCATATTTGGGCTTTTGGTTATTGCTTTTACATTAACCTGAAGAATCTGTTCTTTGTCAAAAATTTAAAACTTCTATTAGTTTAGAGTCATGTAAATCTTACAGAACATTTTAAAGTTAACGGGTGTTAACTTGATATTACAAGTGTTGCATAACATAATTCGTCAAGTTTGCATCAAACGTTTCAAGTATATTTCATTACGCTATGAGAGAATTTTTTAATGTAATTTTACTGTGTCACATGAATGTCATATTGTATGTTTTCTATATATTTTGTTTACATATCGGTTTATGTTGTAATTTTCTCGTTGCTATCATGTTTACTCATAAGAGAAATGTAAAAATGTTCGCTGACGCTCAGCCAAATCCCATTTAGTGACAAGCACCGTTATCAAAGTAATTCAATCTTGCTTATATAAAAATAAAACTTAATGCGGAATTTCAAATCTATTGTAACTACTGTAAATTGTAGTTTCAATCAAATTAGACTTCTTGTAAAAGTTTTACATCACTCTATAAGAAAAATAATGTTATAATTTTACCACTCGATTATTATAATTGATATAATAATCGGTATAATAACTCGATTATTTTAGTACTGATTGTTATAATTGTATTTAATTTTTTTACAAATTCAATAAGAACCAACTATTATGTAAGAATTTATGGTGACTTTTTTCTACATGTTATTGAAATATTCTCATAATTCCTTACTACCATTCTCTTAAAAACTTACCAAATATGAAACGTGTACAGTATTCTAAAGTGCATTTCATTTTTTCTATAAGTAGCTGTAGATTTAATGTATAATTTAAAATCTTTTTCGTTTCTTTACCTTTTATTATTTTGTGTGTGTTATTTTTGTACAATAGCGTTAATAAAAATTTCCACAAAAATAGGTTAGTATTGTCATTTATCTATAAAGCTACAACCGATATATGTATACATTGCATATGGATATGTTGGCCCATGACCTTGTGGATCAAGTTTGTAAACAATTTGAAATTAAAACGCTAAACCGTTCAAAAGCGTTATCCTAGCTGTGAGCATGCTTTGTAGCATAAATATAATCGTTGCATTAAATTAAAGCTTAACGATTTCTGTTCTTTTATCCGCAATTATATAACTGTGTATTTATCAGCTTCTGGAGGTCCAATTATAACTCTCTTCAGGCTTAGTCTCGCTAATTAACGGTGATCTGTTAAATTGTTTGAGCGAAGAAGAGAACTGTTTAGCTCGAAATGGCGGCATCTGAGTATTTCTATGTTACCGTTAAACAACTGTATAAGAATCTCTTAATTGGGTTTAATTCCTATTCATTATTGGTTCTTGAAACTCATCACATTTTATCCTTTAATTTAAATTCCTTTTAATTTGGCTCTAATACAAACAGTGCTTTACAACAATTGATAAATTTTAATTATAGTCATATAATGAAAAATGTATAATTAAAATATATGTCTTGCTGTACGAATTTTATACAGATATATTCGGTTCTTTATTTGAAGTTTGTTTTTGACGACAGCAGGATTTGTAAAGGAAACAGAGATCTACGTTTCGAGATCTGCAATCTGATCTCTTCTTCAGGATAATAAATAACCTAACACATAATTTCAAAATAGGTTGAAATCATATTTTAAATTTTAAAATCATACCAGATCGTTGTGACACGCGTAAGTCAGGCATCACAACAACCATGTTGTGTGTCAATTCTAAAACATGTACTTAATTAAAAAAAGAACTAAACACAGCACTAATTATTAAAACTGAACTGCAGAATACAAGTCACAATAGGTCTGCATTCGCCGACCAATCGCCTACAACTGTTGGTTGTATATTCAGTTATATACAAAATATACTTTTTGTTCGCATAGGACTAGAAGCAGAGAAACCTCCCATTGCTCATAATAAAAGAACTTTTGCGCTTGTTTCTGGAGTGACAGGATATTCTGGATGGGAACCCTGACCATACGACTGGCAAACCCATCTTAAATCACCACCATCGTAAAGAAATCCCGGTCGTAAACACAAATGCTGACCGTTTTTATGGACCTGGCTGGCCTCTTTGGCTGTTTGCATGCGATGTAATAATTAGCATTTGTATTGTATTGTGAAAATAACGTATTTTCCGGGTAATGAAAATTTAATACTTTTCAACAATTATATACTTTTAAATTCACTATACAATTATCGTCAGTGTCGTATAGAGATAATAAGTTTAAATTGGTATTCTGTGGGTACCTATGTTAAAACAATGTAATATATATTTGCTAGTTGCTTTAGCATTTCTCCAATATCTATTTTGAAGGTAATTATTATTGCGTTATTCACTCATTCAAAAACGCCTTAAAAAATAATTTTTATTTTAAATTTATTGTTAAGTATTAAGTAAAGGGGTTCAAATATTTATACGTTTTGAGCTATGCATATTAAACTATAAAACTATAAAAAAATGCAGAAGCTCATCGTAATCTCATTAAAAACGGAAAATTCAATTAGACTTGAACATAGATAATTTGATAAGTAACGGCACTAATTGTTTAGTGCCACGGCGACGTAAACAACTCAGCTGAAGTCTGACGTAGGCAGACTCACAGATCTACGTCACGTTTGGTTTATCTAACCAACCATTTCTGTACACCTCAATTCGCCTGTTACACGGAACTTCAATGATCCTATGATCGTCGTATCTCAAGGAAAGGAATCGAACCGGCAGGATTTCTCTTTCGGGTCCAGGTCTATTTGAGCATTTCTTCATACTGGGTATTATCACATTTTCCACATCTCCTGTTCATTTATTCTCATCCCCATTTTGAATCTTTTACGTATTCGTCTCACCAAATGTTTAAAAATATTGGGTGGAAATATTTCCGACTTTTCTCCGAAGGAAGTCACTTTACCACGTAGATACTTCGAGCTTGGGCGGTATAAAGCGGCTCAGCTAAACTCTTCTCCCGCCAAAATTATTCCCAGCTACGAGCACTCTCGTCCGCCTGCCTGCCTTTCCGTCAACAAGACACAAGTCTGCGGTTTGTTACACATTTTTCATTCCTGTGGTTTCAATCAAATGTAAGTATTATTTTAAGTGTTGTATGCCTTTTTCGCCCATTTCTAAACTTTATTGTAGATTTTGAATACACAGCTTGCTTCTTGGTAGGGGTATCAGAGTGGGTAACCTGTACAAGAACTTAATATACAATGATTGGGGATAAAATAAGTAGATCGTGCCTGAGATGAGAGCCTCTTTGTCCAATAACATGCGGAGAGTAAACAGTTGGAGTGGAACGTGTACGGGCAGTTCACAGTGAGAATATTCACAATGGACTGTGAAGTCCAAAGAACAGATAATGGATTCAGTATAATAATCGTCCACCAAGACAATCGAAACGGCGAACCAAATTATCGATTAGACATGCCGATAATTATCGAATACAAAACTATTCTTATTAAAGTTATTTGCAATAATCAAACCCCCCCCCCCCTATTGGTATAGCACTATAGCAATACTGTTTAAAATTAATTCAAACTATGTGAAATCAATTATGAGGAATTTTAGTAATGACCGCAACTACAATGGCGATGAACTCACGTTATTGGTGTCACAAGCTGTCGTACACGCTTATCTTTCATAATATTTTAAGAAGTAAGGTTTACTCCGCCTTGTTCATCGTTAACTCTTCATTAAATTATTTCTTTTTGAATATAAAAACAAAGGTGAACTATATTATAATGTGAAATACCTACAACGCAATTCAGTTCATCATTTTGGTTTTGGTTGGTTGTTCGGTAGTTCAAAGATAATCAGAAGTATCGATGATTCGATTGTCGTGGTGGCCGCTTATTATATTGCAGTCGAAATTTACGCCGTTAAATATACTACATAGAAAACATTTTAAATAATTTCTTTTCTAGAATTTTAATTTTCAAGGTTCATTATGATCTTTAACATTTATAAAAATGTGTAACAAATCGATTCAACTCAACATTTTATCCTCTCTGTGGTTAAACACTACAAGTTGTTAACGCGGATATTATACCTTGGTGTTTTTAAACCTCGACTATGTTATTTCCTTATTTTATCTCGTTTTGGCTTTTTACATAGTCACAGGCCACGATGGACGTTGTTTAACAGCGTTTTGGTTTTCTTTATAAAACGACAGTTAAGTACGAAGTCTCTTGGTGAGGTTTTACTTCCAAACCAGTCGTAAATCACCACCATCGTAAAGAAAACCCGGTCGTAAACAAAAATGCTGTCTTTCTTTACGTGTCCTCACTGGTTAGATGCAAGTGTCGTGGAAGTTACAAAAGTAAATTTTTATCGTTTTTTAATTGTGATAAAACGATACTTCAACCCTCATCTTCATAAAGTCCTGTAATAACATGATATTGACATAAATTTCAGAAATAATTGTGCGTTATTAGCCAAAATATGTATTAGGTTAAGTATGATTGTTTATCGTAATACAATCAATTTTCTGCATCAAAATATTTTGTATTGTTTTATTTATTTTTATTTTATACGGGGTTTACAAAGTAAATTAGTATCGTGTTAAAAGCAATCCATAGTACAAGCAAAAGTGTTTCTGCCAAAAGTAATTTTCAGTTTCTTCAGAAATGTACCGCTTTCTTAAGTTTTAGCCAATTACACATATCGGCAAATAGTAAATAGCAAAAAAACTATTTTACATTAAGTAAGCTTTTGATTTTATCAAATAATACAAGCAGTGTTAACTTTAACAATAATGTGTATGAACTTTTAATAGTGCGTCGTAAAGTACATAGCTGTGGCGTCATGCCCGACCGATTTCTAATTTTTTAGAATTGTTACTTCTGACATAAGTAATAAGAAGAATTGAGCTTCGTTTCAAGCTCACCCGGTAAAACCACTGTCCTGTATTATTTCGATCTAATGCCTTTCTGTGTTCTCATAATTACATCCGTTTGAAATTTGACACAGTTGATCTTGTTTGGGTCTGTGGCGGCCGCCTCTACAGGAAAGGTCGTTTCTTTCTAAATAGCTGCTTTGTGTAATCGGAATATGCATGTTCCTAAACATTGTATGTGTGGCGTTAGTGTGGAAACGTGAGACTATTATGTGTTATCTTCAAACATAAAAAATGGGCTTTGGGCAGCTTCACAATTCGTGCTTCGAAAATTCACTTATGAATTTCCAACTGTAAACTGTGTACTTTCTTCCAAAAACAAATTCTTTAAAATCCAATGTTCTAAATTTTTCTTTGCGCTCGACAGACTGCGAATATGGCCCGGCCATCGCGTTGTATGAGGCCATATTAGAAGAGGTCTGTTCTTCGAAATTCCTTGGAATTTACCTTGATCAAAGTTTGACATGGAATGTTCATATCGATAACGTTTGCTCCAAATTAGCCTCAGGTGATTATGTGCTGAGGTCTCTAGCTAAATACTGCCCTATTCAGGTTATGATGATGGGTTATTGTGGCTTGATCTAACCAAATGTCACCTACGGACTAGTGCTGTGGGGTGCATGTGCAAGTAACCAAATTTTGAGAGCGCTCGAGCTTCAAAAGCGAGCGATATGCATCATTGCAAAATTAAAATTAAGAAAGTCGTGCAGGTGAATTTTCAAGTGATTGCAACTGTTGACTCTGCCAAGTCTCTACATTTTAGAAACAACGTCATATTGTATGCTTAAATGTACCTTGACCAACGGAAGGGATGTTCACTCGTACGAGGCAAGAAGCAGAGACAACTACCAAACCAGGAGAACAGGACGGTAGTTTATGAACGTTTGCCCTCACAGGCAGGAGTTCATCTCATCATCAGCTTGCCAAATGAAATAAAAAATTCGCCTACGCATAAAGCATTTAAAACTCGTTTGAAACGCTATCTAGTGTCGAACGCGTTTTATAGTGTGAACGAGTTTACGGTGTATAACTGGGAGACCGCATAATCAGTAGGCTTTCTCGAATTGAGGTAGGAAAAAATTGGTAATGGAATGGAGCAGAGTGAGTGTCAAAATGTATATATAAATGAGTTCGATGTGGCATGTGTGTCAAAATTATTAGATACTTGACGTTTGCTATACAAATGTACTTTTTCTTTCCGCAATAAATATTTGACTATTGACTACTTTGTGCTGGAATTCTTTGGTATTACGTAATATAACAAATTTCCGCCCACATCCTCTTCCTTTCCCAGTAATCTCAATTTCTATGTATTCCTCGTTCTCTAATTATTTAACATGACATCAAAATTTGTTCTCATATGTTTGTGAATAACTGGTTGTAAATATACTCGATACCAGCTCCAAGGCGAAGTGCTACCGTTCAAGTCGGCGGCGGCGGCGGCTTCTGAATTCTTCATTCTGCGGAATTATTAACAGCCGTTGAGCGCTCTCGCCTAGAGGCTGCGAAATTAACCCGGACTTGACTTTCTGTGCACACAAATGTTGTATACATTTCGCGTGACGGCTGTACTGTAACTGATTGTACTCTGCATTTAATGATAAAAAACGTGAGAAGAAGTGGTAGAATAAATTTTAACATTTATTTGCAAAATCCCTCGCATGTTATTTAATTTCCGTATTGATGTACATTCCGTAATATGAATCTCAAGCTGGGAAAACCTTGTAAACCCAATACACATAAGTAATATCGAATTCAACAAGACAAACCACTACAGATCGTGTCTTGAGATGTGAGCGTCTTCTTCTCAGAGAGTAAATAATTTTCCGCGACGTCCTTTCACGGTTACACGAGGGAAATATTGAGTCGTGAATCTTCAAGGAAATATTTCAGATATCGGTTCCGCGTAATGAAGTAGATTGAATTGGGAAGTTACCGACAGCCGAGTGACATCGCGTTACATTCGTGGCCACCTTGCAGAATTTGTCTGTTCCTCTTTACAGAATTGAGCATCTTTAGGGTCCATAGCATACTTATAGAATTGTTTAATTGTAGCAGAACAGATTATGATCCCACATGAGTAGAGGTGATCTTATTTTATTATAAAAAATTGTGTTCTTTGAAAAGTCCTCTATGTAAGACTGTATTATAATAATGAGTAAAAATACTTGTTTTTTAATTCAATTTATTAAGTGGATTGGAGACAATTTCAAAGCGTATGTGAAAAATCTACTTATTCGAATAGAACTCAATTAATTTAATTAAATAAATTGATAAATTAAAATTGTTTGACTTCTCCATTTCTTTGATGTCATTAACGGTATATTGTTTGAGATCTGGCCGCGTGTTGCGCCTCTACATCACGTCCATCTCTTATATTGTGTTTGATATTTTACTTTACCTCCAAATTGTTTATTTACGCACATCTCTTATCTTGTGCTTAATATTTTACTTTATATCCAAATTGTTTATTTACGTCCTTATTTTATCTTTTGTTTTTGACGTTTTACTTTAACTCCCAATTGTTTATTTTTAAATCCATCTCTTATCTCGTCTTTGATATTTTACTTGATATCCAGATTAATTATTTACATGAAAAAGTACATCAGAGATCATAGTTTTTAATTGTCTTACTTCTATTCATACTGCAGCAGTAAACCAAATGAGATATCTTAAATTAAATCATACAGGGGCTTCAGATATATTAGAAATTAAATAAGTTTACAGAACAAGTACGGAATAGAAATTGAATTAGAATTAAAGATCCTTTAGAGGTGTTTAACGGTAACATAAGAATAAACTCAGATATGCCTACACTGCGAGCTGAACTGTTCTCAAACAATTTAACAGATCCCAGTTAATTAGCAATACTAAGCCTGCAGAGACTTATAATTGGACCACCAAATCCTAGATAAAGACACAATTATAGAATGTAAGATAATAGCTCGGCACTCGGATATCTTTAATTTGATGCAGCAATTATATGTAAGCTAAATCATAAACACAAGAAAGATTGAATCACTGAATACTTCCGTATCACTAGTTATTACTGAAAGTGTTTGCTTTTTCGCGTTTTATATATAATAGGAAAAAGCATTGCTACAGTTAAAATATATATATCATTTTAAATTTGGTATATTAGTTTATTGAAAATATCGACATAAACTGCGATTGTGAATGAATGAATGAATGTGTTAATGAGTTCTGTATTTTTCACATGCGAACTTGGAACCACTAAGACACCCTTGTTAAATAAATATATATATATATATATATAATATATATATATATATATATATATATATATAATACAAAATAACTTGTGATTAAAATAACGACTTATCTGACAAACATAAAAAATACTATTTTATCGAAATAATTTATCAAAAATAAAACTAAGGTGCAGTGGGCATTTACGTTTTTTAAGGACCAATTTTAACCTAATTTGATATCTTGATGTAATAGGTGAATAATTTAACCAAGGTTTCATTTGTACTTTACAAAACCAAAACTGTAAGATTTTAGACCTTATACCTGTAGTATTTACTATCCCAATCTTCGATAAATATAATCACGCACCTTCCTCCTATTGTAAATTGTAGACTACTTTACATAAAACTTGTTCAGGTGTTAAGGTTTAACTTGTGTGGAATAACAGTGAGTTCAAGATTGTTTTACAAACAAATTAATTCATTTCTTTTTTTAATCCTTCAGCATCTCGCATTAAAAATGTGCGATGGTTCTTAATTTAAAATAAAGTATCTTCCCATAATGTTTTACGTAAACTAATTTGTGTTCTAAAATTAAGCCGCAATGCTTGACATAATATGTATTTAATTTTATGCTATGTACTAATAATTGACCCACTTTCCCTGTGGAATAAAGTTTTAAAATATGTTTTAACCTAAAGATGCTATAAGAAAAGAAAACGAATAAAAAGTGAACAAGAAGAAGTAAGAAGTTGTAAGGTGGCGAGTCTGTTTTGTCTCTCGTCAGAGATCTGGTGATAATATGATCCATTAGTCTGCCCCCGAGGTCTGTCTCGAGAAGGACGTAAATGTCACTTTTAACTTATGGTGGTTTCCAACACAATATGATTATTATATGACATTGTGCTTTGTTAAACTTTGATATTTCATGTATACTCTGCAATACAAAATTGTAGCTTTATTTTTTAAATTCAATATTATTTTTGTGTTATTAGGAATTTTTGCGTATTGAATTTGATGCTCAGTTACAAGAATATTGATCAAAATAATTTTGCAACTGTGTTAAATGGTCAGTAATTTAGAAAATAAAATATTTGTTACAATTCGACACGTCCTGTATTTTAATTCTATTCCTCTGTATAGTTAATAATTCAAATAATTTATTCTTTGTAATTTTCTTTGAAGATTGACAATACTTGAAGCGTTGTCACGCAGCTGAGGTCGCCGGTTGACTCAGTCAAGGTCGTCGCGCAACGCAGCTGAGGTCGCCGCTTGACTCAGTCGAGGTCGTCGCGTAACGCAGCTGAGGTCGCCGGCTTGACTCAGTCGAGGTCGTCGCGTAACGCAGCTGAGGTCGCCGCTTGACTCAGTCGAGGTCGTCGCGTAACGCAGCTGAGGTCGCCGCTTGACTCAGTCGAGGTCGTCGCGTAACGCAGCTGAGGTCGCAGCTTGACTCAGTCGAGGTCGTCGCGTAACGCAGCTGAGGTCGCCGCTTGACTCAGTCGAGGTCGTCGCGTAACGCAGCTGAGGTCGCCGCTTGACTCAGTCGAGGTCGTCGCGCAACGCAGCTGAGGTCCCCGGGTGACTCAGCTGAGGTCGCCGCTTTGCGTCGCCAGTAACGCCTAAATATTTTATTCTGCGGAATTATTTACAGTGGCTGAGCGCTCCACGCGCTTCTCGCTGGATGACTGCAACATTCACCACTACCTTTCTTATTAACACACCCAGCTGAGGTTCCGTTTATCACAGAAATGTAAAATAGTTATTTAATTATAATTTACTTGTTATATAAAGTTACTTGTAAATAAGGGGATAAAAGCGGATACAGATTTATAAACGTTTATTCTCGACTCCCCCTCTCCTATAGTAAGTTATCGACTTGCATCTGTAAAGCGATTTCAATGTAAGAACGTTCTGCAAAACCAATACACTTAAGTAATATTGAATTCAAGAAGATGTAGGAATCTAAACAACTAAAGATCGTGTCTGGGTTGTGATCGTCTTCTCCAATAACTCTCAAGAGGGTAAATACATTCCAGTGGCATCCGTGGAAACACTGATATTTAGTCGAGAATATTCGAGCTAATATTCTAGTGATACTTCGTTTCAATGTAATGAACTAGATTTATTACAAAAGTTGGCAATATAACTCATATTATTTAATATTATGAGATTGTAAACTTTTTACATCTTTGCTGTGGTATGATTGATACTTAATAATATCAGAAATAATCATGGGTGTTAGATTTCCTTGAATTTAAATTTAAGCTACGTCCTTGAGCAAATCAATTAAAACCGGTACACTAATTCTAAACCAATGTGGCCTTTGTTTTTAATAAAGCTGTTTATGTTTACAGTAAGTCCAAAAGTACTAAATGCTAAACGTGTTTATGACAAGCCACTAAATATATAACAAATATATAAATTAGCACCAAACCATTACTGTGCTTAGTAGTGATTTCAGTTACCAATATATATAATAATAATTATTTCTACAATAGTAGTAGTTTGAACACACACACACACACAAAGTTGGTAGACAAATTTATAAATCCAAGAAGATTTGAAATACATTGGTATTGTAAAATGTAAAGAATATATTTTGGCTTTTGAATTCATAGCATTAATTTTCTAACAACCTTTATACCGTATGAAGCTGCGAAAAATATTGTCTGTAAAATGGTTTTTTTACTGATAAAGATGTGTTTATGTAAGGCGAAAACATGTTACTGTCCATGCGAGATGTACTAACCACATATTTTCTGTTTTCAGGTATGTAATACGCTGGTGCGATATACGTACAAACCTTCCGTAAGTAACTTTCTCTGTATACTCACATCCCAATTTTTTTATTGTTGTATACGATTTTGTAATATATTCAGTAGTCCAGTATATAACCATGTATTTTGACTCAATAAATGTTTGCTATTTCTCTGATAGTGATCCTAACCATACATTAATTTATGCCCTGTGTAATATACAGAAATATGACACAAGAGCCGATATGACCTTAAGGTCAACACTACTTGTGCTTGGACACTTGCCGCTCTGTCACAAATCACAACACAAATGAGGGTCCTTTTCGCGATGGTCAAGATGAATAGGCGATGTCCTGGATTACTTGGCCCTGTTTTGTGTTTTAATAAAATTTATTAAAAGCATAAGTAAATACTAAATTGGATTTACTAAACAAATTTATATCCGGGAGTGCATAGAGTTAATTTTAGTCTCGGTATTTTGTGTAATATTATTTATTTACAACTAATTAAATAAAACTCTGTAAAATACTTCGTAGAAGTAATGTATTCGCACGAAATGCATTCCACACTGACAACAAACACGATTGAAGTAAGTGGCGCGCCCGCACACCAAAAATTAACGGTGTGAAATAAATTATGACAATTTGTTGTTTTATCGATTTACAGCGAAAACCAGTGCTAAACGAAAGCCTTCACGTTCATAGACAAAAAAGTTGTATGTTGACAGTGGTACTAACTCCAAGGTTCACAATAATTTGTAAACAAATTGAAAATAATAAACAATATTTACATAGAACAGTTGATTAGAATAAACATTCTCTTTTAATTAATATTTCACATTTTCCAATATATTCATCCCAGGAACCGCAAGAATGTCCCTATATAATTTCAGTACAATTGTTGAGTATAGTTTACGCGTCAAAGCAAAACAAACAAACAAAGGCATTTTCGCATTTATAATATTTTAATGATTAGGATAAGTAACCACGACTTCAATGAGAAAATCGTAACAAACTGAGTACAATCAAGTGACCTAGTAGCACATGGGATGAAGTTTTTATTTTGGATTAGTTGGCAAGACATTCGTTTCGTTCTGCCTGATCCTTCGATGATCCTTGTATCGGTTTATTTAAAGGAATAAATTTACCTGGCACAAGAAAGTTCCCGTATGAATGGCACAATGTAGGTTGCTGAATGGCTATTTATAACTTACGCAAGATCGTTTATTTGATTCAGAATTCGAAATTTAAACTACTACATGCAGTGTATTGAATGGCTTCCCAATCCACATTTTGCATGACGAGAACAAAAACATAGTTTACAGTGACTGACAGGTATGCAATCAGAGAACAAAACACGGGAACAACAATGAACGGCTCATCATCATTACAACCCCCCCCCCTCATCCCCCGGGTACTCGCGCTACGCTAGGTGTCTACACAGAAACTCATTCATGCGCAGCGTTGTTGTAAAATTAAAACCTCCGCTAGATCATCTCTACACAATAGAGCTCTGAAGATTAAACATTTTGTCGTATGACTATAACTTACATACTGCCGTCATCCATTTCGATTGAGAATGTTGATTTTAGCTCCAATTCACCTTCCTGTTAGTGCAGCGTCTGGAAACTGACGCTGGCTCAGACGTCTTGGAATCTGAGTCATTTTCGTCTGAAGAGATCCACTATGAGGAAGGTGAACTGGAGCTAAATTCAACATTCACATTTAATCAACACTTCCCACCATAGCTACGTTATATGTAGAAAACTAGGTTGCTCCACCCTCCTTAGAGATTGCGTCTAAAACATCGTAGTGCAGTTAAGAAACAATGAGAATATCCCCTCCTTTAGTTTGAATGTTCAGTGTACCTCCACTTCACCTTCCTTATATTGCAGCGTCTGGTATCTGACGCTGTCCCACACTTAACTCCTGGAATCTAGATTGATGTTTGTCTGAAGAGGTCCAAATAAATTTAGTGGCGATGAAACTCAAAACTAACTTTTACATCGTTTCGACTACAAGATACAACAATATAGAGTAATCTTGAAGTGGCAGTCTCATTGTCTCATAAGATGCACAATTGAGTGCATTACAACTGTGCTTAGAGATCGTGTCAGTCAACATCGTAGTGCATCTTATGAGACAATGAGACTGCCACTTCACCTAGATTACACTATATGCGGAACAACGTTTTAATGAAAAATTTAGTTAAAATGATATATTTTCTTAGTACATGAAGCAAAATTAGTGTTCTTTATATGTGACTCGCTAGGTGTGTGTTGTACATGTAATTACACAAATATACTGTATCTTATTGCATAGATTATTGTCCTATACACCGATAAACAACATACCTAACTAAAATCGAACTAAGAAATATGTCCATTTTCGCCCAAAAATTTTAAAAGTTCGCAAGCTCCGAAGGTCAATCCTTCTTTTGATTTCGTTCTTTCTTCTTCTATCATTTGTAGCTACCTGTCTTAATTTTATCCAGTTTCCAGTAAATTTAATCTTTTCACGAGTCTCAGCAAGTTTGCCAAACAAATCAGCAGACTCTAAAAACCTTTCTTAGCCAGTTTGTTGGTTATGTTTTGAAAACAGTATTATAATGTATTTTATGATATAGAAATTTCCATGAACAAAAACATTTGTAAATATTGAGAAAATAATATATAAACCAAATGTATGAATTTAAAATAGAGGATTTGCTAATTTTTATCATCTGTAGCGTGGGGAACAAAATCTTGAATCTAAAGTTAAAGTTAGAAACTTTTCATTACTAACGTTGGTACACTTGTGTTTTGGGAGTAGTTTATGTTTTTACGTACGCTTGTATTTGATATTAGACTGTCCTTATATCAATACCTAGAATAATAAGATATTGTTCAATTCCGTATTCGCTAAAAACCAATATTGAGTTGTGAAACAGGTGGAAGCGTGGGGGAGGAGTTAAAACTCAATGTTCAGGGTCGTATCTTGTTAAATGTAGTTGAGATTTCCTAATGGGTATTTAAATATTCACTGATTAGCACGACTCTCAAGGCTTAGTACTTGTGAAGGTGTTGAGAAATGTATTTACAATAAGGCATATGAGCTCATGTATGCTTGCAGACAGTATCTCTCAAAGCAGAGTAAATAGTAACAATCAGCATTTGTCTTAGATTGCAGACCAAGCCGAAGCAAGATTTTATCATTTTAATTTACAAATTGTTGAAACATTTTCTGCTAGGAAAAATAATAAATTCTAATAATAATGACGTCGAACCGCAGTGAAATAATTTTACCTCAAACACAATTACTAAACTTTAACTATTGTACCACATAATACACGTGTGTTCTTCTCTTCAAGTTTTATTTATCTTTCAGCTCTGTTTGAAGTTGATGGATCAAGTTTGATTACTTTGAGTTTCGCTACGAATGGTTCTACAAGTGAAGAAGTACTTTGATGTTGATGGATCAAGTTTGATTACTTTGAGTTTCGCTACGAATGGTTCTACAAGTGAAGAACTACTTTGATGTTGATGGATCAAGTTTGATTACTTTGAGTTTCGCTACGAATGGTTCTACAAGTGAAGAACTACTTTGATGTTGATGGATCAAGTTTGATTACTTTGAGTTTCGCTACGAATGGTTCTACAAGTGAAGAACTACTTTGAAGTTGGTGGATCAAGTTTGATTACTTTGAGTTTCGCTACGAATGGTTCTACAAGTGAAGAACTACTTTGATGGTGATGGAATTCTCCGTCTAAAGTGAATTGCTCACGATGGCATTTACATAAGGGAAACAGACTTACGGACAGTTTCAATACGTTACATAATACTAATTTTTAGTGATGCCCTCACTTGTCACGCTTACTGGACTATCAATAAGTATGGAAAACAGTCCTGAAGTCCAAGATTGATATACTGGAGAAGAATGTGTCTTACAAGCAAACATATTAAAACAACCTCCCCTCCCTAAAAAAGATGAGATTCCACTCAATCCTAATACTCAAACTAATGAATTCCTTTTACGAGTAAAGGTAAGTACTGGGTCTAGTTGAGATGTTGGAAGTTGGGATCAACATACACTTCACCAGAATCGATGCCTTTCGTTGCTCAGGCTGAATGCTCAACCCTTGCACTCCGGAGTCGGGAGAGACGAGTCTGTCCTCGACCTCTTGCAACGGCAAAATAAACTAACTGACCATCAGCGCACTTTGTTATGTCGGTTGGTTCTGATCACCAGCGCGTATAATATAAATTTTATTTAACTCTGATCACCAGCACGTATGGTATAGACTCTCTATAACTCTGATCACCAGCGCCGTGTGTGGTATACACTCTATTGAACTCTGATCACCAGTGCGTATGGTATACACTCTGTTTAGCTCTGATCACCAGCGCGTATGATATATACTCTATTTTAACTCTGATCACCAGAGCGTATGCTATACACTCTATTTAACTCTGATCACTTCATTTTCCCAGTCACCGTTCTGGTGATCGACGCTCCTATCAGGCTTCGATCGAATTTATCGAATAAGAGCGCCTTATCGTGGACTGTAACAAGCGCATTTGTCATGTCTATTCCAAAATTTCTCATCTGACATGAGTGATTGATTTTCATTAAACTCTTCTCATACTCTATTCTCTCTTAATTTTACGTTGTCGCAAGTTAAGTGCATGAAAGGGCCATGCGGCTCTAACTTTGCCTGTATAAATAAAGAATTTTTCATTTCATTTCATTTTGTTTTACTCATATTTATTGTTAATTTCAATGAAAGGGTGGTTTGAAATGTATTTGCAAAAGCATGAGTTTATATCTGATTAATTTGAACAGTAAACTTAATATTCATTGATTACAATCGTACTGCCATTTTATAATGACAATTTTTCCAACTGCTTTTACCTAAAATAGAGAATTGGCTTGTCTCGGTTTTTTTGTTCCTACACCAAACATTCTCGAATTTCATCTACCAAGAAAATATTTTGTAGAACAATCGTACTATGATTATGTATGCTCTTAAAGTCTTGTGCAAAATGAATTAACTCCAATCTTTATATGCAATGGAAAATTATGCAGAACGTTTCTCCCGGACTCTGATTTATAATTGGGTATTATCTTATGCCTATAACACTATGGGCGGTGAGCAAAGCACTGGCCGCCCCCTATACCGTGTATATCCTTGGAGTATCAGAGAGAAGAGACGTGGTCGCAGTATCCATGAAGTTAAAAGAACTCTTCAGAAGCAATTATCCTCTTCTGACTGAATCCTTATAATTTTCAATTGTTCTTTCAAGAAGATGCAGTCGCGTGTTTCCTTAAGAGCGGATGATGAAAAAACTTTCCTCATTTAACTCTATTAAGGACCTACTTCACCTGTGGGAGCCACTTCTGGATAGACTGACCGTTTTCAGTGTCTTTTTATTCGCTGGATTTGTATTAATGAAATGTGTTTTATGTTAAATTTTACGGGTTTTTTTATGAGAGAAACGGGTAATATTATACAAACAAATCTCGCACAACATTTCCAGGTCATATTCATCGCTACAAAACAGTTTCACTCCCCATCACCTTCTCCACTCTATTAACAATAATAAAATATAAACTAGTAGAGAATATCCATTAAGTTTATTATATTGTTAAATATAAGTTGAGTATGCCGTACATTTATTGTAATTAAATTTAAAATAAACAAAACCGTAACTGTTGACTTTGCCGAGTCTACATTTTACAGACACTTTTATTTTGTACGTCTAAATGCACCTTGTGGTGCGTGGTCAACACATAGATTCCTATGAGGCAGAGACTGTATGCCTGGACATTTTGTACTCCTAGGATTGTGAGATACATTAATCAAGTGATGGTGCTGTGGCTCGGAAGAAATGTTGATGTGTCCGACTCACAATAATACTCTTCGCCTCAAAGTCGTCATCACTTTTACCTAATGGCTGTCGTTCTTCAAAGTGACGTCTTTTGTTAGTCACTTTAAAATGATCTCATCCATAAAAAGATTCATTCTCGGTGACTGCGCATTTTAAATTTATAACAATTTCCTGCTGGAGATTGTACTATATATTTTAAAACTGTAATACAACAGAAATTTTACTCATAATTGTGGTCCGTTTTAACCATTATCAATTATCAAAACCATATAATTTATCCTCGTGGTCAGTCTACAATTCTACAAACACTGTACCACGTTGCAAATTGACAAACCACTGTAAAAGATCAGCATTTATCCCTTGGACTGACTGTTAAATGATCTGATAATTCAGAACTGACATATTTCAGAAGTAGAGAATTTAATTGACACCTTAATTCCGCACACTATCGATAGGTTTATAATTGTCAGACTGCGAACTAGAACTTAAAAATTAATTAAAAACGTCTGACAATCCCAAGCTATGTTGATATGAGATTTTAATTGAACATCGCATTATGTTGATCAGTGTATTATTCCTGATATCATATCTATTGTTATTAACTCAAGCCCTATTGTCGTTTTTGAATCATCTTAAAAATTGTAGAATTCAGCCTATAGCAGTGATCGACTCCACCTGATTGGCAATCAAGAATCACCGCTGATTTACTGGGGATTTAGTTTAAGTCAGCCCTCCCTATCTAGACATGACCCCTATCAATGGATTATCAATATACGTTGAGTTGGGTTTAGACTTATATCTCCGTTTCTTCTGCCATTCAATGGACATCACATTTTACGTAAAGTAAAAAATCTAGTCCGATTGATTCTACTCATCTATATAAAAAGGAATAAAAAAGTGAAAATGTTATCTTAATTGTAGGTTTATACTGGTAATAAAAATTCACCGATGGGCCGAGAGTAAGATTTAACAGTAAAAGTAAAGTAAATTAAAGATGTATTATTTTACCAGGCCTAGTTGCGGCTAAGAAGCCCTCTCTAACACAACCTGGAGACCAACAGCTTAAAGATGACTTCCGAACCACCACCAATGGCCGGGCAGGCGGGCTGCTTGCAAGGACAGGATCGCTCAGTGGTCACTCATCCAAGCAGCAGCCACGCTCGACGTTGTTTGATCCGGTTATCTTGCGATAACCGCTGTACCCGCTACACTGCGCCATTGGCTATTTAGTATGTTTCTTTGAATCTGCGGCGATCATCTGCCGATTTTTCTTAGCGAGCTCTCTCAATTAAGAATCACAAACACAGACACAGACTGGAGAGTTTAACCGAACCCTCGGACTCCCAATGGTTTACTGTCACTATAGTCCAGAAAATATTAGTTCATCAATCTGAAGTTCCATATGTTTTGACGAATTCAAAATATTGTAAGCGGATAGCTTTAAGATAGCGCAGTTGGCAGCTACGTGTGGTGAGGCACAATTATACTCAAGTGATATAAAGAAGCTAACTAAACTGTAATTAATGCAGATGAGGTTGAAGCGTAGTTAAGAGGATTGCGAAAGAGACGACTAGAGAGGAAGTTAGGACAACTGTACTTAGCTTAGTTCTCATTTAACCGGAGTTCACTGCTTTTTACCGGAGAGGGGAGGAAGTCCTGATTGTTCAAGTCATTTACGTGTCTTTAGTTTTATCAGAACACCTATTATTATTATTAAGCATGGACTGGGTCTCAGCACATTGTAAGTCACAGCGTAGCCGAGTCACAGTTGCATTCATCATACACATTATTTTAAATAAAATTAAATCTTTTATTTATAAATTAATTTAAATATATGGTCCTTACACGTGCTTATGGTGTGTTAAAATATATCCTAAAACTTGTGACGTAACTATGGTGGGATCGTGCCTAAAACATCGTAGCGCCCTCAATTGTGCAGTTAGAGATAATTTCTTCACTTGATTTTGTAGTCAGGTGTCTCTGTTGGCGAAACGTTGCGAAGAGTTCGATTTGAACTTCTTCATGACGGCTCTTTTATCTCTTCAGACTGACACTACTGTAGAGATTCCAGGAGTCAAGTCTGCAACAGTATCAGATTCCAGACGCTGCACTAATCGGAAGGTGAACTGGAGCTAAAGTCAACATTCACATTTCTCCAGTTGTATATAACCGTTGTTATTAGCACTAAAATAAACAAAAAGATTGTTTGATAAGGCTGTCACATTAATTGATGAAGCTGTCACAAGTACCACACCAACACCGCTCCTGGGTCTGGTAGTATAATTACTGTTTTGATAACAATGAAGCTGCAACGTTTAAATTGCCTCGTGTGAAGGCGCAACACGAAGCGGCTCAACATGTCGAGCTCGCAGCTTGATTGATGAAGCTGTCACATGTACCGCGCCACCACCGTTCCGGGGTCTGATAGTATAATTACTGTTTGTATAACATTGAAGCTGCAATGTTAAATTGCCTTATTACATTGTGAAGGCGCAACACGAAGCGGCTCAACATGTCGAGATCGCAGCTTGATTGATGAAGCTGTCACACGTGCCGCACCATCACCGTTCCGGGGTCTGATAGTATAATTACTGTTTGTATAAAATTGAAGCTGCATTGTTTAAATTGCCTTATTACATTGTGAAGGCGCGACACGAAGCGGCTCAACATGTCGAGCTCGCAGGTTGATTGATGGAGCTGTCACGCGTGCCGCGCCACCGCTGCTCCTGGGTCTGAGTGTATAATTACTGTTTGTATAACACTGAAGCTGCATTGTTTAAATTGCCTTATTACATTGTGAAGGCGCGACACGAAGCGGCTCAACATGTCGAGCTCGCAGCTTGATTGATGAAGCTGTCACACGTGCCGCGCCACCGCTGCTCCTGGGTCTGATAGTATAATTACTGTTTGTATAACACTGAAGCTGCATTGTTTAAATTGCCTTATTACATTGTGAAGGCGCGACACGAAGCGGCTCAACATGTCGAGCTCGCAGGTTGATTGATGGAGCTGTCACACGTGCCGCGCCACCGCTGCTCCTGGGTCTGAGTGTATAATTACTGTTTGTATAACACTGAAGCTGCATTGTTTAAATTGCCTTATTACATTGTGAAGGCGCGACACGAAGCGGCTCAACATGTCGAGCTCGCAGCTTGATTGATGGAGCTGTCACACGTACCGCGCCACCGCTGCTCCTGGGTCTGAGTGTATAATTACTGTTTGTATAACACTGAAGCTGCATTGTTTAAATTGCCTTATTACATTGTGAAGGCGCGACACGAAGCGGCTCAACATGTCGAGCTCGCAGGTTGATTGATGAAGCTGTCACACGTGTCGTGCCGCTGTCCCTCTGGGGACTGTCTACCTTGTTTATTTCGGTTCCAGTATTACGTACTATCGATTTTTAAATATATTGTTGATATAAAAACAATTATATATCATAGATTAAATAATATTATATTTTAATTGTATATTGTTTTAATTTTCATTAATGATTAATTTAGTCGAAAGGTGTTGTAATTAAAAACTCTATATTCCTACGGCGTTTCAAAAACTCCAATAACGTCTAAAGCACTTATTATATAACATAAATTTACTAACTATTGAACGTCCTAGTACCAGATTATTTATAAAATTACCGATATAGCGGAGTATAAAAATTCTGTTCGGAGGTCACAATCATAAAATGTGTATATATGATTGAGTGAACTCTAATAGTATTCTAAAAATTTTAGTTGCCTAATTGACGTTAGTATCACCTTTTCCTTGGAATATTGCGTAGACGCAACTACACTGCATTCCTTATAGACCGTCATGTGTCATAGTGTCAGGACACCATCCGCTTCCGGGGAATGCCTTGTCGCTAGATGAGAAGAGACATAAAAACAAACTCATAGAGCAAATAATTTAATTACTCATGTAATATCCTATGGTGATGTCTGTTAATAAAGATAATTATTTAAAATAAAGTATTTTTCTTATTAAAATAACATTTTGTTAAAGTGACTTCGCGTAGTTTGTTGTAGATTACAAACTAATAAACTGTATATATTCAATCATTAACTTATCCTTGAGTATCTAATTTTAAAATCATAATAGTCTATCATTCACACTTTATCAGATCTGAATTAAATTACCATTTATGTGTATCAGTGTATCAGCTTGACATCAACTCAACCAGCGAATTATTTGTCCAAGCAACGTTTATGAGCCTAATACTGATGTAAATAATTGTTTGCTCGTTTGGCCCGATCAGATAGCTTATCGATCAGCTTGACATCAACTCAACAAAGTAGAGCGCATTATTTGTCCAAGAAACGTTTATGAGCCTAATACTGATGTAAATTTGTATGCTCGTTTGGCCCGATCAGATAGCTTATCGATCAGCTTGACATCAACTCAACAAAGTAGAGCGCATTATTTGTCCAAGGAATCTGTATAAGCCTAATACTGATGTAAATTGTCTGCTCGTTTGGCCCGATCAGATAGCTTATCGATCAGCTTGACATCAACTCAACAAAGTAGAGCGCATTATTTGTCCAAGGAACGTTTATAAGCCTAATACTGATGTAAATTGTCTGCTCGTTTGGCCCGATCAGATAGCTTATCGATCAGCTTGACATCAACTCAACAAAGTAGAGCGCATTATTTGTCCAAGGAATCGTTTATAAGCCTAATACTGATGTAAATTGTCTGCTCGTTTGGCCCGATCAGATAGCTTAGCGATCAGCTTGACATCAACTCAACAAAGTAGAAGCGCATTATTTGTCCAAGGAACGTTTATGAGCCTAATACTGATGTAAATTGTCTGCTCGTTTGGCCCGATCAGATAGCTTATCGATCAGCTTGACATCAACTCAACAAAGTAGAGCGCATTATTTGTCCAAGGAACGTTTATGAGCCTAATACTGATGTAAATTGTCTGCTCGAATGGCCCGATCAGATAGCTTATCGATCAGCTTGACATCAACTCAACAAAGTAGAGCGCATTATTTGTCCAAGGAACGTTTATAAGCCTAATACTGATGTAAATTGTCTGCTCGTTTGGCCCGATCAGATAGCTTATCGATCAGCTTCGCATCAACTCAACAAAGTAGAACGCATTATTTGTCCAAGGAATCTTTATAAGCCTAATACTGATGTAAATTGTCTGCTCGTTTGGCCCGATCAGATAGGTTATCGATCAGCTTGACATCAACTCAACAAAGTAGAACGCATTATTTGTCCAAGGAACGTTTATAAGCCTAATACTGATGTAAATTGTCTGCTCGAATGGCCCGATCAGATAGCTTATCGATCAGCTTCGCATCAACTCAACAAAGTAGAGCGCATTATCTGTCCAAGGAACGTTTATAAGCCTAATACTGATGTAAATTGTCTGATCGTTTGGCCCGATCAGATAGGTTATCGATCAGCTTGACATCAACTCAACAAAGTAGAGCGCATTATTTGTCCAAGGAACGTTTATGAGCCTAATACTGATGTAAATTGTCTGCTCGTTTGGCCCGATCAGATAGCTATCGATCAGCTTGACATCAACTTGTGACGACATATATTGTTAAATTGGTAAGTTGTCCAATTGTTCCTTGCCCCGTATTGTGTATATTAGGTATACCACTGCCCTATATCAATACACATTTTGATTAAAGGTACACAGCGACCTTCATAATAATTATGTAAATACAGGGTAACGTCAGCAATCCAAAGTCTCTGAATGCATCTTTGCAAGACATTGTTTAACCTTTAAATTATTCCGATAATTTGATTATCTGAAAATTTTAACACTCTTCAAAATAGTGCCTAACTGCTGCTCCAGAGCCTTACTCTGTACGCCAAATGCGGACGCATTAGGCTAAAATATACTTTTTTGAGGGCTCTCAAGAAGCGTTGTTTTGCAAGGTTATGCAATGTATTAACTCCTGGTGCTACTTTAGAATATATTAGAAACATAATTGGCCAAAGAATTGATCCCTGAGGAAATCCTTGAGTCACTTTCGTCTCTTATGATTCAGCTTCTGTGACCTGTATCCATTGGTTCCTGTATTAAATAAATAAAAATAAACAAATAAATATAATTAAATCAGTTTAAGTGCTAGTCCCAAATGCCATACCATTCCAACTGGTGCACCAGTTTATTATGATACAATAGTTGAATGTTTTGGATAGATTAAAAAAATACTGAGCACACGTTTACATCTCTCTAATCCTGCAACGATTTCGAAATTGATGTAACAGCGTCAATAGTGGATTTACCTTTTCGAAACCATCTCGTTCCGCACCAGAATATTAAATCTATTTAAATAATGTTCAAGCCTTTCTAAAGTCTATTTCAAAAATCTTGCCCAGAAATGGCAATATTGATATTGGTCGGTAATTGTTCAATACGCATGGATTGTATTTTTTAATACTAGTATGAATTCTGCAATATTTAACGTGGATGGAAAAATACCCGCGTCCAATGATTAAATAATCTTGTTAGTGGGTCCAATATATGCCTAACAGAATGTATTATTCTTTAAATATCTCTGCGTGGAATTTAGTTACTGTGAATCGCATTTTAGGTAGACAATATTTCAACTAATGTGCATATTAAAAATACGTCTATAATAGAATTTTTGAAAATAAATTATTTAATTACACTGCCTAAAATCCTAAAACCCACAAAAAGTGTAAAAAACTTGAGAATTCTTAGCTTATAAAACCTTGTTCCTTACAGTATTTTACACATCTTGTTAAATTTCAAGACATCAGCCTTCAATAATTTAGAGAAAATAAAATTACTCAAATGTATGAGTGAATACGGATAATACGCTAACGCAATCTTAACCAATTGCAACTAAACATGACATGACTAATATTTCCTGAATTAAATTATCAACTACTTCCATACTATCAAAAGCTTCAGTACAATAGCAAGCCTTCATTTTAATTCCTGAAATGTTTTGTCGGTTATTTCACAATGCAGTATTTCAATAAAATGACCTAAAAATTGATGGGCTTTTACATTCATCACATTGCTTCATCTAGATTAGATTACGACTCCATGTGGAACAAAAATAAATAGTGTATAAACACTACCTTTTTTTGAAACCATTGCTTGTAATTATTTCAACATATTCCAAGGTTTAAAGATGCTAGGGACTTCAATTTTTTTCAAATTAATAAAATTAAACCAAGAAATGATGGAGTTGTCATAGCTGTACAGCATGAAAATTACTTTGTCGTGATATTATGTAATCTAGTCTAGCATTTTATTATTTAATTTACCCGAAAATTGTGTTTGAAGTGGAGTTCAAGCCCAACGTCTACACTGAGTGAACAATGCTGGAGTTTGCGGCAAACTGAATTATTCGCCCTTCCAAATTATTTAAGCCATTGAGCGCCCCCGTCTGTTTGCCGTAGCTGCAAAATTACTAATTGAACTTGTTTGTTTTGCCGCCAGTGTTTGATTCTTTTTTAATATTTAATTATCTTACTTATCTGGCAAAGTACTCAGATCAAAAAACATCTCATTTACACGAACTTAGTTCATTCATATGGTTGTCCACTCGCATGATGATGTGGGGGGAGGGCGGGGCGTAAAATTGGTGACTCAGCTGATATGACTTGAAACTACAAGGCATAATATTCATGCTTATTTTGCAATTCCGATTCGGTAAAACCGACAAACTCCAGTACAAGCAATTGAAGATGTCGTCGGAGAGGTAAATGGCCTCCTATAACAGAGAGTAAATAATTTACCCTGTCTGAAGTAACGTTGAGCTCACTGAAAATACTCGAATTGAGACTCTCTTGGAAGAATTGTAAAGGGATTTGTTACTTCTCTGCAATGAATTAGAACGATTGCAAAGTTGTAAATTTGAGTTGGAATAGATTAAAATAAGATTTGCCTCAGTCAATGTTTTAAAAAATTAAGAACATCTCGGGAGTGCCGATGGCCGAGTGGTCTAAGACGTTGGACTTTGAGTCTGAGTTAGAGATAGCGCAGGTTCGAATCCTGTCTGCGACCCTTGCACTTCTTATCAGTACCATCGACCTTGTACTGTATCGACTCTCCCCCTTATTCTGTTTGATAAGATCCTCGCACAGGCCAGTGGCCCATGAGAAAGGGCAGAATAAGGCTTAAAAGGGGATCGGCTTCTCCTTTTTATAAAAAAAATAAAACAAAACCGAAATTAAATCATTTCTGATAACACTCACATTACAATAACGCACTTCTTCACATTACATTGTAGATATAAAGTCCTGGGCTTTATTTCACACATTATTACAGTTACTACTGATTTGACTTAAAACTAAAATTACTAAAAACACTATCTAAACCCTTACACCGGTATAGTGCTATCGAAGATTTCTGTATATCAGGTTATCGTTTAAGGATGGCTATCATATGATAAATGATCTGACTATCATATTGTACTGGGAGAGTGATCGCTAAGGAGACAGTTTGGCTCTTATAGAGAGTGAGACCAGAAGCTTGAGAGTGATCTATCATATTATCTAGAGGCCTCTGTCGTGAGACAAAGGCGAAATAACAAATAAATCTGCCTGTACGATATTTGTTCCCATTTTTGTCAAGTAATGGACCTCAATATCCGCTCATCTTATTAAAAGAAGTTATATTTCATTTAAGGTATTGCAATACAAAAACAAAAATTGAAATTAAAAAATGTCAACCTGTAGAAGTCTGAAATACTCCAATATCCCGTAGAGTTCAACGTGCTGGTAGTGTTCTTGAGTAACGTTCAAGATTATTATGGATCCCCCCCATAAAATAATATATTGGTACAACTTCATAAATCTCTCGGATTGTTCATAAAAACGAAGCTGTTGCAATATTCTTTGATAAAGGTCAAGATATTAATAATACTAGTTTCACGGGCTTTATTATTTCTTAATAAACATTTTGCATTGTAATAGTATTTGCAGTAAAAGACTTCGGCTATTTTCCTCCTTAGATTTATCGTGATTATATTATAATAATATAATATTTATATATATAATCATTCAGCTCATGATTATTATATATCCCGAAACATACAGGATAAGCACGAGTACAATATGAGACAGAATTTGAGTATATGAAATAGTCTGTATTAGGGATCGATTTCATATATTCTAACAATGTTTTAGATCTCACCGAGAATAATATACAGTTAAATAAAATAATATATATGTAAATTCTCTTTAAACAATAAACATATTTTTTCAGTCCAGAATGCTTATCTCACTGTTGTATCAAGATTATTGTTACACTACTGATTTATTTTTCTTTGCTAAATGCTAAATTATCTTTAAATAACAATTCATTATTGACCGAATAGTTATTACACTGTTGTATCAAGATTATTGTTACACTACTGATTTATTTTTCTTTGCTAAATGCTAAATTATCTTCAAAAAACAATTCACTATTGACCGAATAGTTATTACACTGTTGTATCAAGATTATTGTTACGCTATTGAATAATTGGTGTACACAGGACCCAATTAGCAAGATGCCATAGTGGGCGATTTGTGTGTTTCATCCATCAGGTCTCACTGTGTGTCTATATGCGAAATCGGTCATCTGTAGCGTTCCAAACTGCTGCTAAATTGTCTTTAAACAACAATGCACTATTGACCGAATAGTTATCTTACTGCTGTACTAAGATTATTGTTACGCTATTGAATAATTGGTGTACACAGGACCCAATTAGCAAGATGCCATAGTGGGTGATTTGTGTGTTTCATCCATCAGGTCACGCTACGTGTCTATGTGCAAAAACGGTCATCTGTAGCGTTCCAAACTGCTGCTAAATTGTCTTTAAACAACAATGCACTATTGACCGAATAGTTATCTTACTGCTGTACTAAGATTATTGTTACGCTATTGAATAATTGGTGTACACAGGACCCAATTAGCAAGATGCCATAGTGGGTGATTTGTGTGTTTCATCCATCAGGTCACGCTACGTGTCTATGTGCAAAATCGGTCATCTGTAGCGTTCCAAACTGCGGCTAAATTGTCTTTAAACAACAATGCACTATTGACCGAATAGTTATTACACTGTTGTATCAAGATTATTGTTACGCTATTGAATAATTGGTGTACACAGGACCCAATTAGCAAGATGCCATAGTGGGTGATTTGTGTGTTTCATCCATCAGGTCTCACTGTGTGTCTATATGCGAAATCGGTCATCTGTAGCGTTCCAAACTGCTGCTAAATTGTCTTTAAACAACAATGCACTATTGACCGAATAGTTATCTTACTGCTGTACTAAGATTATTGTTACGCTATTGAATAATTGGTGTACAGAGGACCCAATTAGCAAGATGCCATAGTGGGTGATTTGTGTGTTTCATCCATCAGGTCTCACTGTGTGTCTATATGCGAAATCGGTCATCTGTAGCGTTCCAAACTGCTGCTAAATTGTCTTTAAACAACAATGCACTATTGACCGAATAGTTATCTTAGAGTTGTACTAAGATTATTGTTACGCTATTGATTTATTTGTATCCAGAGGACCCAATTAGCAAGATGTAGTGGGTGATTTGTGTGTTTCATCCATCAGGTCTCACTCTGTGTCTATATGCGAAATCGGTCATCTGTTTACAGAGTTTTCTTATTACTATGAATAATAATAATAATAATAATAGTAATAAAATATGATATAACCAACAGGCTCTGCATCATTACGATTTTATTGAGTAGCCTAAAGTTTAGTTGTTAGAGTTACTTGTTTTATATTATTAGTAATAATAATAAATATGAAATATTAATGTGGATGTGTACCATTGCATTTATATTGAGTACAAATAATGTGTTGGAGATGAGATTTACTTGATTCTGCTCTTTCATTTTTACGAAGGTTTGTATACGAGGTGACATATTTGACAGGTACATTTCCTTGACATATTACATACGTCAACGAATCTGTCAAGCCTGACATATTGCTATAATCCGCTGTCGTCACCACTATTTTATTTCTACTCTGAAACCACTCTTTCACTGCGTTAAATGTGGAGAAAAGTTTTTTAAACTTTACAGGATTTTACAAAAAATCAAAAAATAAAGGTTTCTGAAATTCTCTGAATCACTGAAAATCAATTAATTTAAAACTATGAAAAAATAAAGCCATTTCCCTTGAGAAACATTTGGCATACTACATTTTATTATTAATTTAAGTGAAATTTAAATTAACTTCCGTTACATGGTTGAGTGCGAGCGTACATTTAAAAGATACGTTAATTGTCTAAATATTCTGCACAAATATAACTGTCCTAAAATTTAAAAGATGTATTCTGTACGGTAAAATGTTGTTTTTTGTAACTTCAATACATTTCCTTTCACACAAATTCAAAATGCGAACAATTTAAATTGCTAATTATTGTAAAAATATATCACTCGCCTAATTTCTTTCCGGATTAAACAATATTCTATTCTTTTCCTTCACGTTTGCTATAGAACTAAACAATCTTTGCTTACTTTCCTTCACATTTTTTACTAACTTATTGACTTCTTGAGAAAGCCCCTGATAATGTCAATGAATAAATTTATTGAGTTCTTTTTTTCCCCTGAACATTGATTCCCGACTGAAGTAATCAGATTATCTAATCCAATTTATTTTAAATAGATAAAATCTTGACTCCTTGCATGTTAAATGGCTTTAGAAGGGCTTTGTGCTTACCAGCGTTTATTGAATAATGTGAATATCAGAATCAGATACCGGTAATGTAATAATGAATAGTTGTTGATATAAAATTTGATTTTAAGTATAACATCGTGTAAAGGCTAACGGTAGATTCCTCCTAGGGATATGTATGGATTCCTTACATTTCTTTCCGTATTTAAATTTCAGTGCTATTGTCCAAACCACTACGTTGAACAAACAAGCATAGTTTTATTTATTTTTTTCCGTTTTTATTTTCTTTATCTAAAACTAGTGGTCGGCTAGCCAAACAACTAACGAATGTCTTTTCCGATGCTGTGTTTCTGATTTCGAAGATTGACTAGTAAATTGCAGTTGTTCATTCTGTCAGGTATTAAAAGTTCATCTAATACATTTTACAACAACGGAGGCAACAATATTCATAAGTTTGGCTGTTATAATATTTTTGTTAGAACAAGCAAATCGTTCACGATCAATGCAAATCTTATAATGTACATTTATAAATTTTTGTATGTAATCTAGTGGAATTTTTAGATATTGTTTGTCGGCCTAGAAGTATGTTTTTCCATCACAGGTCGTCGATGCGAATTCGCGTACGGAATTTTAAGCGCACAATCACAGAAATGGGTGATTAAAAAACAAAGCACGCGTACAATAACTGACGTCATCATCATCATCACTCCCCCCTCCCCACGGCTTCACAATCCAACCCCCCCCCCTCATACTATCCACTGCCACCAACGACGCAGCTGTTGTGTTGTGTCCAGAGCCGATACAAAACTTTTTACTATAGCAATGCTGTGAAATATGCTTAATTAGGTAAGAAAATAGACCAACACCTACAATCTTTGAAGGCTTTTTTCTATTTTACTTTTTGGTGTAATGTCAACACGCCTGGCTATTTTCGCAGTTGATTATTATTTAGGTAACCTATAATATGAATTTTTTTTAAATACGCTGTATCCTATGACAAAACAAGTTTCCTTACATTACTGAATTATACACGTATCTGCTTCCATTTCTGGTCATAAAAAGACTCCCCTTGCTGAAATTATTGACATAACAAATATACATATGACTGAAAATGACAGGAATCCAAAACGAGCTACAGTAAACCGGGTTTTAAATACAAAACTAAGCCAAATGTTCAGTATCCTTTTTCCGATTTGACCTTATTAGCTAAATCGGGAGCCACCGTTTTGTGTTTATAAAAACACATGTATTCTTCTAAACACTGTGTTCTTTCAAAAGTACATACAGTTTTGAATCCTTGAAATATCCCAAATATCTGTTCTATTTGTGTTGTTTTGTGTTCTCCAAACACCCCATAGAAATTAAAAAGGTTAACAACTGCAAAAAATGACTTAATGGAATACCTAATTTGTAGTATCTTTTAGATCAAATCAAAACTTATTATTAAACTAATTTTGTTATTTGAATAAACATAGTATGTAAATTCCCTTACGGTTGTTTGCTCACAATCAAACAGAAGGATATTTGTCCTTAAGTTTGTCATTTACGATGGATGATTTGAAAGGATAGTAGAATTTTGGGTATTTTCAATAGTCCTATGTTACTTTAGTTCTATACAAAATTACGATTTATACCTGAAGAAAAGGGTAGATATCAATGCTCGAAACAATGGTAAAAGTCTGAAATCCTTTTAGAATATTTGTTCTGTTATTTTCAACTCATTGTAACAATGCAAACATTTTGTTTTTTAACCTTTCGCATAGTAAAATTGTTCTCATCTTCCTTGTTCCTCGTAAAGAAATTATGTTAATAAGGGAAGGATGGAAACTGCGGCCTCAGCGCCGAGCACGCTCAAAGCCCTAAGGCGACGTTGTAATCAGGCACGTTTGCTTTGTACATGTTTCTTGTTTGCTTCGATAATTTTAATTTATCACTCTTCCAATACGAACCAACCGTAATCTGCTTTCGACTCTTTTTTAAACAACTCTGTTTTGTATGTCAAAATGTGTCAAGAAAAGTGGCCAAGACATACATTCGTATGAGACAGAAGGAGGGAAAACTATCGAACTGGCCAACACAGAATACGTTTGGTGTTTTGACAGACGGGCGTTCATTATGTCAACAAGCCACACTGGATCAAAAATTCCCCACTGCCCAAGGCAGTCAAAATTCGTCTAAACGCTTTTTAGCGTTACAGATATTTTATATTTATTTTGAAAAAAAAAAACTGGGAGGCCAGCCAATCAGAATAACACTCCGGTGCTGGAGGTGGGAAAATCGGCGAATGAAAGGAAAACGTGAGAATGAAATATTGTATGTTGATTTTAAGTGGATGGTAAAATTTTAATATACGAGTAATTACCGCATGCTATACATGTAAGTCATGTCTATGCAATAAAGAGATTGACCATTGACTGTTCTTACTGTTTTAATTGTTTTTATGAAAACTAATACTTTTAGCAAAAACACGTTTCTGTTTTGGCAGTCTGGCCCAATGACATCAGCGCTTCACACCGATGGCGGCATGTCCATTGTGTACATTTATTATGTAATAGTTTGGGTACCCAAGTCCAATTTCACTGCTTACCAAATATTTTATAGTACGAAGATTGATCAATACTATGAATGCTAAAATTCCTAATTTCGTCCCATTTAAGTAGTTTTTAAACAATTTAAGAATATGGCATTTTGGTCAGGAATGTATTGATGACCTGTTTTGAGATAGTGAGGTAGGAGGTTGGGTTGAAATGATTGTTGAGTTTTAATTGGAATAGAAGCCTACTATATCTTATGATTGTGCTAGTTTGTTTGTATAGCTGTTTTACTTACTATCTTCATCTTTGTTTACCATCATAATTTCTCAGTTTTTGAAGTACTGAAAGGTTCGGGTTGTATTTTTTTCATTGTTTGAAGTAAGTTTTTATGTTTTCATTTTTATTGCATTGCGAGTCGCTGCTAGCTTTGTTTTAGTATGCTCATTCAAGTGATGGCGATCCCAATTCAGGTTTCACCTAGAGGGTACCTATTTATTTTGCCATAATGTATATGTATATAGGTCTACTGATTTTTATTTTAGTTTACATTTATTTACATTATTTTTATTTGCATTTTTATATAAAAAGTTGCATAATTGTTTATAAATGTAAGTGGGTACACATTATAAATTGTGTTATTCTTTTGTTATTAATCTTATACCTATATACTTTGTAAAACTATGTATTTGTATATTACGTACTTTAAACAAACTCTCCAATAATATAAAGTTTTTATTTTTGTGAGGCCTTTCGTACTCAATGAGTACATCTTCGGACTCACACAACTTAATAAAATTAATAATAACAATAGTAACATAAACAATTTTGTACTAAATAAAAACATATTTCATTAAAAATACAAAGAGGTAATATGCTATGACAGCACAGTATGTTAATGTATATATAAAAGAATAAAATTAATGAAGAAGAAAAATCTGGAATTTATCAAATTAATTGTGACAATTGCGATTTAAAATACATTGGCCAAACAAAAAGAAAGTTAAAACAGAGAGCTAAGGAACATAGAGCATGTTTAAAATACCAACAGGAAGAAAGATCAGCCATGGCAAAACATACACTTCAAACTGGACATTCTTTTTCAAATGCAAAATTATTAAAAGAAGTACACAATAAAAAATTCCTTAATGCATATGAAACAATTTTTATAAAAAAGAACCAAAATAATCTGGTAAACAACGAACCTGGGCCTTTTCAAAATTCACCATTACTTTATTTGATTTAACTAAATATAAACTTTACTTTTATATATATATATACATATAACATACTGTGCTGTCATAGAATATTACCTCTTTGTATTTTTAATGAAATATGTTTTATGTAGTACAAAATTGTTTATGTTACTATTGTTATTATTAATTTTATTCAGTTATGTGAGTCCGAAGATGTACTCATTGAGTACGAAAGGCCTCACAAAAATAAAAACTTTATATTATTGGAGAGTTTGTTTAAAGTAATATATGATTTCCAATAAGACAAGAGCTTCAAGAATGTATGTATTTGTATTTATGGTAGAATAAAGATGTATTATTATGTAAATCTGAACATCCGGTATAACAGAGGATCGGACATTTGCCATCGTTATGTACTACCAAGTGTAAAACACTACGTTTTCGAGGTTTGAAATGTACAACTTACAGTGCTCCACTGTCGCTAGTGCGGGTGTGATTTCTTGTTTGTGTCCTTCACTTCTGTGCAGTGACGTCGCCAGGGTTCAGTTTGCTCCAGTTTGGACTTTTGTTGTCAGGTTTGATACATAATTTTGAGTGTCACTCAATTCCCGCACTTTGTACGGTTTAAGTACTTGTATATGTATTAAGTTTGTTACGCCTGAATAAGGAAGGTAGATTTAAATCCGTGAAACGTAGTGTTATACAAATGTCACATATAAAGATGGAAAATGTCCCAAAACGATTGATTTATTATCATTTTAAACCACCCATTGTCAATTACAAATTTTATACACCGGATATCCTTTACGATTACCGTTCCAAAATTTAATTAACTCGGATGTCTACATGCTCAAATTTAAATTACACTGTTCTATAACGTGCACATTGTAAATGTAAAGACGTTGTTTATTCATCTGCCGCTTCCCAATGCCAAAAACATATTTACGTATCTTTCTTTATTCCTCAATTCTATTTATGTTAATCTAATTTATGGTAATACTTAACATTTTGTAATCGGGTTAAGGAAAGGTGTTTAGTCTGTAGAGGTAACTTTTCATTAATGCAGTTACCAAAAGTTGATTTTCTCGATTTTTATATGATGTCATGATCGAACCCAAATGTTTTAATCACGGTAATAGATACAAAAATCGTGCTTACTACCAAAAACACAAGACAAATAGAGTAGGTAACTAATCCAGTGAGTGTAGAGTGTGCGTTGTGTGATATATTGAAGGCGCTTTTATGATCAACCAGGGAGTGAGGGATACATCACAGAGATCGCCGTAAAACTCTTCCACGAAGATGAGGGGACAGTATTTTAGTTTTAGGGAAGACAATCGGTTACATGATCCTATCTGTCGTATGTCTTACATTCGGCAACTGTGCAACCTCGATTTGTAAACTTGATTTACCGGTCTCGTTTATCTAAAAGTCTTCAATTTTTTTGTTTAAAGGCCTTCCTTTGTAGAACATATGTTAGATTCATTGGAACGGTCTAATGGTATCTTTGTAATAACTATGTGTGAGGCAAAAGTGGTTAATTGTTTAATCGTAACTCATTATATGGTATTTCTGTATACATCGAATAACTTATAGCAAACACGTGATTAAATCATTAAATAGATTTGCATATCTTAGATGTGGTTAGGAGTTAGAATTTTGAAACCTTTATTAATCCAATTTTAAAAGTTTTCTCTGAGTACACTTCAGACATTCGCTACGGTTTGAAGTAGAAAAGATAAATTTATTTATTTATTTTGTACAATAGCTACAGTAATATTATCCCAAAACAGCTATATTGACAATACAAGTTAATAGTAATTAGCAATATAATACATAAATAAGTACGTAGACAAAAAGACTTAATTACAAAATCAATGCTAGGCTAAGTAAAAATTAACTGTTTCTATTACAGCACGAAAAAATACAAATGAAATATAATACATAATAATAATTCAAAACTTTAACAAAAATCGGTTACTACCTTAAGTAAATAATATTTAGCTTATTTACGAATGAATTAATATTATTATTAAATATATCCAATTCATTTTTATATATGTTTAACAACTTAATACCTTTGAAAAATTAAAATTTATAAAACTGTACTGTATGACAACTTGGTATAAAAATACAAAGGAGGGTCTCAAATTACTTCTTGGAACATGCAAAAAACCTCTCCAACTAAAAAAGTAGGTACTATCAGCTATGTTATGTAAGATTTTATAAATGTATAATATAATATACATCTCTTTTTGTTAACAAAGTTTCAAAAGGAAACATACTTCTTAAGACAGTTGTTGACGGGTTTCGCTCACAATATTAAATCTTTTAAATATAAATACCTTACAAACCTTTTCTGAATTAGCTCCAGAGAAGCAATGTTATGTAATGAAAAAGGGCTCCAAATTAGCACAATATTCCAACTCACTTCTCACGAATGAATTACTGTATACAGGGTGTCAATTAAGTCTGGAACCTCTTTTTAAATTTTTAAACCACAATATAAAAAAATACCAAAGTTCACGCGTGCTTACTGGTGATAGTAACGCACATACCTGCCCAATTACCGACCAGATAATCCCTTTAGGGGACGGTCCACAAGGAGTCAGACAAAATTCTTAAATAGCAGCATAGGTCAAGTCTGGTATCAAATTAAAGGTCTTACTTAGCAGAGTCCAATGCCGCAAACCGGACTTGAAAAGGTGGATTCATTCAGTAGTTATAGCTATTTGAATTTTAAAACAATTGAACAATGTAAATTATTAAGTATTACAAGTAAACACCAATTTTTAAGTACCTGTAATCAAAGTAAGTGTTCAAAATGTTCCCCTACCATCGTCTGGCAATGTCCTAGGCGGTTGTAAAAGCCATCCACTGCATTTTGAAGGTAGTCACGAGGAATATCTTGAGCTTCTTGGACTATGAGATTTCTTAGGTGCGCCAAATCTCGAGGCTTAGTACGATAAACTTTATTTTTGAGGTATCCCCAAAGAAAAAAAATCCAGCGGAGATCAGGGGACCGAGCAGGCCACTATACTGCACCACGTCTTCCAATCCATCTGTGAAGGAATATTGTATCCAAGTATTCTCTAACAAGGAGAGCAAAGTGTGGTGGCGCGCCATCTTGTTGGAAATAAATTCTTTGAAATTGTCGACCAAGAGCAGCTTGTAGTGCAGGAATTATCTCATTTTGGAGCATTGCTAGATACGAGTCACCATTTAAATTACCATTGATAAATAATGGGCCCATAATTTGATTTCCTATAATACTTGCCCAAACGTTAAGTTTCTGCGGATGCTGTGTTTGACTCAATCTGCCACTTTCACATTCTAACAGTAGTTGTGTTATTGGTAATAATTATTGATTCCTGGCTTCGATTACTACATTGTCAGATGATGGGAGGGGAACATTTTGAACACTTACTTTGATCACAGGTACTTAAAAATTGGTGTTTACATGTAATACTTAATAATTTACATTGTTAAATTGTTTTTAAAATTCAAATAGCTATAACTACTGAATGAATCCAACTTTTGAAGTCCAATTTGTGGCGTTGTACTCTGCTAAGTAAGACCTTTAATTTGATACCAGACTTGACCTATGCTGCTATTTAAGAATTTTGTCTGACTCCTTGTGGACCGTCCCCCAAAGGGATTATCCGGTCGGTAATTGGGCAGATGTGTGCGTTACTATCACCAGTAAGCACGTGTGAACTTTGTTATTTTTT
Source organism: Homalodisca vitripennis (assembly GCF_021130785.1). Taxonomy (NCBI): domain Eukaryota; kingdom Metazoa; phylum Arthropoda; class Insecta; order Hemiptera; family Cicadellidae; genus Homalodisca; species Homalodisca vitripennis. The sequence continues at coordinate 14,210,897 of NC_060208.1, forward strand.
TATATTGTGGTTTAAAAATTTAAAAAGAGGTTCCAGACTTAATTGACACCCTGTATAGTTTAGTGATAGAATCAATTGAATAGAATAAGTTTGTATTTCTAATTACAAACCCCAACATCCCATGGCATCCATTTATGATAAAATTAAGGTGTTTTTGAAACGTAGAAGCCAAGTCAAATATTACCCTGAGATCTTGTAGCTTGGTGCCATTAATAGAGTATTCTGGTAGAGTTAATCTTTTTCTTAGTATATATCACTGGAAAACAGTTCTTCACATTTAAAAATAAGTTGGTGTCTAAGCACCAAAAGCTAAGTAAATTTAGCGTTGATTGCAGTTCAGCAACGTTGTCATTGTCTCGAATTTCTCTATATAGATTCAAATCATCAGCAGTGAATAGGATACCACTCTGAAGTAGAATGTGATAATTGCTAAACAAAATGAATTAAGACTAGATAACCTCCTTCCGATGAAATATTAAATAGTACATTTGGATTCACCAAAGTCAAATCCTCGATATATTACTGCAACAGTGAATATCTTATTCTATATCTATATAATCATGCATATTCTTTTGCCGGAAATTTTGAACAATATAATTATTTGCTACCAAACAAAACGTTCATACAAACAACGTCTTAGATTAAAATCCCGCCCGGAATGGTGATATATCAGACACATGACAATATTTTCCAGCTGTCTCATACTCATCATTTTAGCCTAATGGCTTTGCTCTTCAAAGTAATGTCTTTTTGTGAGTCGCGAGTTGTATAACGTGTCCTGCTACACTGGTAACTGTTCATGTACAGAAGATGGTAATCTCATAATGGACAATGCAGTATTCATATTGCAATACAATAGGCGTTAATTTAATATTCAATATTTCCAAACTCATAGCTAGTTTAATTCACTATCTTCCAAACTGCTCTATTCACGTGTAGTTAATTCTTTTACAAGTTTCCAATCAGAACATGTGATGGTATTCCTATTTCAACTAAAATGTTTTATAATCGCTTATGTGTATATTTTAATTAAATTAACATTGTATGCTGATAATTAAACAATTAACTGGTTATCTTAGATATTGCACATACACTAAAAATTAATATAATATGTAATAGAAAATGTATTTCGCCTTTCTTTTCAATGAATAATGCCCACGATATTAATAGAAATTTAAGTTTGTGATATTTTTAACTGAGCAGAACCGCCAAAAATCATAGGTTTAATCTTTGAATTTGGAGTAGGTATACTACCAACACAAAATTTAATTTAGAAATTGAAATTATATTCATATTATAAATTGTCCGTAACAAAGACGATATTTGCATTTCGGTGCGTAATCTGTGAAAAATATTATATAAACAATATTTACTAACTAAATTGTAAGTAAATGCAGATGAGATAAAGACGTAGGTAAGAGGATTGCGAGGAAGACAGCTTGAGAGGAAGTTAAGCCTAACAACACTTCTTAGCTTAGTACTCATTAAACTGGAATTCTGTGTTGGCTTACTTTTACGGGAGATAATTGTTGACACCGTTTCCTTGGATTTTCGTTTTATCAGGACAATTTATGTTACTATTACCCGACAAAAATTATATCTGCATTAACGTGCAAAACTGTGGTGTTGTAAAAACTGTGGGAGCTTTAAATGTCGTACATTTATTTTTCAGACGCTTTGAAAGTACGACAAAATTAGTGTACGACCTATTAAAATATATTATTTCTTGAAGTAAAATATATTTCCTATGCCCACTTGTGCATACTTATTACTAAAATTTACTTACGACCATTTCATTCATTACCGAAACAAATTATTGTATTTTGTAAACAAAGGTAAAGATGTTGAGCCACAGGTGTAATTAACGATTGTATAACATTAAAGCTGCATTGTTGACATTGTTGCTGCGCGACACGAAGCGGCTCAACATGTCGAGCTCGCAGCTTGATTGATGAAGCTGTCACACGTGCCGGGCAGATACACGCGTGCTGTCCCGTATATATACGTGTCCGACAGTATTCCTTCTTGATAATCTAGATTAAATTTGTTGCGTTTGTTTTCCACATAAACAGAGTTTTAAACTCCATTTAGTTTTATGAGTTAGATGCAAGAACACAGGCTTTGGGGGGTTTTCAAGTAGCGAATCGTAATATGGGCTTTTCTATATTTATTAGTAAAGTGGCGTGCGTACTTTTTATGTATAAAGCTCATGATTAATATAATTCTGCCCAATTGTTTTCGCATCCACACGACAACCGCTGAGAGATTGACTTACGAGCTTGAAGTGTTCCAGAAATGTCATTCTTTCGAAAGAAAGGCTACATTCTGTTTTGACGACTTTATTTAAAAAAGAAAAGAATATTTTTAGGGAAAATTTAATTGAAATAGAAGGATGTATAAACTGTTAAACGTTTTGTTCATAATTACAGCTTTTAAAGTGATAGTAGTGCTTATTTCAGTTAGTTTCAAGTATTATAACATTGTACGCGAAGTTAATTAAAATTGGCAATGACTAAGGTTCTAGTAAAAGATTGTTTGATAATGTTTTGTAACATATAAAACAGACAAGTTTGAGTGCTACTCCATTGCCACTACAGAGGATGACTGCTAGAAGTCGACACAGACAAGCTTTCAGTCGACTCCAGTTATTTATACTTAGTATATCAAGGAGTTTGTAGTAAAATTTAATCCATCAACTTGAAACTACATATTGTTAAATGTTGCCACTATATTTAAAATTGGTTACTGGAGAAAAGCATTATTTTATCTACATACAGGTTTTAATTCTAACTGTCTCGTCCCCCCACGTTACAGTCTTCTTTTCGTTCCGAATGTTCTTTGAATCCATAACAATCCATACAAACACAGACAAACACATAAGTAATATTGAACTCACCGAGACAAACAACAAGAAGATCGTGTCTGCGATATGAACGTTTTCACCCAATATGTCACAGAGGGTAACTAATTTTCACAGACATCCATAGCAATCCATATAAACACAAACACACATAAGTAATATTGAACTCACCGAGACAAACAACAGAAGATCGTGTCTGGGATGTGAACGTTTTCATCCAATATCTCGCAGAGGCATTCTTCAAACTGTACTTGTCGGGAATATTGGTATTGCACCATGAATCTACTTGCAGATATTTTGGAGACATTTAGTTTAAGGGGATTCACCACTGAAAACATACTTTTTTTTTAAATACACAATAAAAATAGCTTAACCATATTTTGTCTAGTGTGTAGTAGGCTAACAAAAAATACAAAAATATAAAACGGCCAAATAGTTGTCACATACAGCCTACAGCGAATAAAAACGGGGGTTTTTCGCGTTTTTCAGACCATATTTAAAATTGATATATCTAAGAAACTATCCAACATATTGCACTACTCATGGTCTAATTTTGAAGATATGGATCTAATCTAAATATTTAGGTAGATTTATCATGGTAGCATTAGTCGTTTTAATAAAATAATTTAGTAAACTTTAGACTTAAAAAAAAAACATGCATATATATAAAATTATGTTTCTATTCATCATATATACCTAAAAATCTAATTCTACCTAAGTATTTAGAAAAATATCTACTTAATATGTGGTAAAAATATGAACTTTCTATCTCAATTAGTTCCCAAGATATATCGATTTTTGTCTGAAAATTTATCGAAATTCAAACTTTCGGAAAACTGCAATAGAAAGTAAACGTAGGTTCAACACTAATTATCACGTATATTTTTTTAGTTTATGGTTCTGAAATAAATTTACACAATATATTAGGTCAAAAGGTTGTATTATACATCAATATTAGGTCATATTATTATGTCAGTGTTCAATAAAATATACATATATATATATATACATTGTAAAATAAAACAGAGTTCGGTCGGTGACGTAGGTTGCAGGTTGCACCTCATACCGCTTTGCAATATTGCCTTATTTCTTCTAGCAACATTTTTTTTTGTATTCTTGACTCTTCCCATATTTTATGGCATAAAAATGAACTAAACTTCACTCAAAACAAACAGCCTGAAACTCAACAATAGAATGACAGATAACAGAACACAAATTGTTTTGTTTTTATTCCATTACTACTTCTTCTTCTTCAGCATAGAATAATGAAAATAAAACAGTACAATGATTGATATGCGTATTAAACTAGATTTAAATATCTGGTTTACATATTTATAATGAAATATATAAAAGAAATTATGATGTTTTTAGTAAAAAAATAAGGTATCTAGTAAAAATGTGAAATTTTGGACATTGACGCGCTTGCAAAAAACGTTATTTTTTCATACTTAGGGTTAAAATATAGGTCTTAGGATACTATGTTTTTGTTCAGTAGGTTCCAAATGACAAAATATGACAAAAAAACTTTTTTTGAAAATTTCATATTTTTTCATTATTTTCAGTGGTGAATCCCCTTAAATACACTTGATCAGAATGAATTGTGAATCATAGGTAATGGTTTCTTTTTACAGAGATATTTATTGAATGGAATGATATATTTCTAATACTAATATATAATAGTCCAGTACGTTAATAATAGATGCTGTTAATGATTCTTACTAATCCCTAATCTTAACGCTTTGTTTCTCCCGCACCATAGCATTTCAATTACGATCTTGTATGTTTCTTAAGGTCCAATATCTGTACAGACATCTTGAAATGTACTTGAAATCGCCATTGTGTAAACCATACATTTTGTAATCGTTACCATTTATGTTTTGTACCATATAAACATTACGTATTTAAAATTATATTTTTGCTTTAGTTATGATATGTAACTCAACTATTATTTCGCACTTTAAGAGATAAATTTGACAGGTGAAGACAGATTAGAAGATAGAATATTATGTATCATATGTTTAGCTGATGTTTGTCGTGATATGAAGAAAACAATATTGTAGTATCCGTTACATGATATTCTCTATTGGTGTTTTTTCATTTAATATTTGATTACAAAATTATAAAGAGAGGAAACATTTTTGCCTTCAAGTACTGTATTACCATCAAGTAGAGCGAGTTTTAAGTGAATATTTAAATTTTTACATTTATTCATGTATCGACATCGAACTTGTTTCTTAGAAACTTTACTTTGCGATAGTTGATACTTTTGGCTGCTACATTTAATTCGGCATTCCGGAACTGACGAAAACTGACTTGTTTCTTTAGGGTCAATATGATGTGATACATTTGTCCAGACTACTTCGTTCATGATTCCAAAACAATTTGCTGGATTACGCTTTCGTTGATAAAACTTTTAATTTTGTTCTACATTCATATGCTATACGTGTTATGTTTGGAAGAACTTTCAAACGACAGCTGCAGAGGACTTTATTAGGATCTACAATATGGCTAACTTACAGATTATTTATTTCGTAGGCTAACGAATTAAATATGTCCATTTAATACCACTAGTGAATTACAACACATTTTCCAACATGTATTTTTATATTTGCAAAGCCTTTCAAAATCGAGAATTCCATGAGTAAAATTAAATTTTCAATAGGTCAGTCTTCATTATTGATAAGTTTTTCTTGATTTTATATGAAATGTTTCACAAGCATTCAAGTGTGTTGTGTCTGTAACTAATAATCATACTTTTTTATTAGAGTGTTTGTGTTCCGATTCAATAGTGTCTCGCAATAGCAAATTTTTCAGTTCATATTTTATAGTAAAACGCATTCTTTTAACCGTGTCTTGATTTTCTTTTTTTGTTTGGTCAATGTACAATTTCTTTCAGTCGTTACATTTTCATTTCATAAATTCCTTATTTGTTTTCGAATGAGTTTTTGTTTTTGAAATTTCCTAATATTTTTTATAATTTATTATTTGTTTTGTACGTGATTTGCAGTAGGGTAGTATAGGCTGAGAATTTCAGTGGAGTAGTATAGGCTGAGAAATGCAGTGGAGTAGTATAGGCTGAGAAATGCAGTGGGGTAGGATAGGCTGAGAAATGCAGTGGGGGTAGTATAGGCTGATAAATGCAGTGGGGTAGGATAGGCTGAGAAATGCAGTGGAGTAGTAGAAATGCAGCGGGGTAGGATAGGCTGAGAAATGCAGTGGTAGTATAGGCTGAGAAATGCAGTGGGGTAGGATAGGCTGAGAAATGCAGTGGAGTATAGTAGGATAGGCTGAGAAATGCAGTGGAGTAGTATAGGCTGAGAAATGCAGTGGGGTAGGATAGGCTGAGAAATGCAGTGGAGTAGTATAGGCTGAGAAATGCAGTGGAGTAGTATAGGCTGAGAAATGCAGTGGGGTAGGATAGGCTGAGAAATGCAGTGGAGTAGTATAGGCTGAGAAATGCAGTGGGGTAGGATAGGCTGAGAAATGCAGTGGGGTAGGATAGGATAGGCTGATAAATACAGCGAGGCAGAATAGGCTAAGAAAATGTGAATTTCTCATATGTCCATTATTAAACTCAGGTTTGTTTTGGCAGGTTGTGGCATTAAAGTTTGGGTACTCAGTGACACAATTCCGCATTAAAATTGTATTTTGTGAAGATATTTCATAGATGACGAAACAATTAACAATGGAAACTTGTCACAATAGTAACGAGTGTCCCTGGAAACTGCTTTGTAACAAATCGCAGAACAAATTGCTCTCCTGGCTTCCCTCAACATTTACTGGACCTAACTATTGTTTTTACTTCTTCCTTGCACTAAATAGAGGAGAGGCTATTATTGGTTGGAAAAAAATGTAATTTTAGATCAGTTAAAAAAACAGACATTTCTAAAAATCTGTTGTGTGATGAAAAAAAATTTAGTGCTGTGTTTGGTTGACATAATCGAAACATCAGCGGTAACAAGCTATCAGATATACTTGGACCAAAATTAAAATTATGTGTATTCAAAAATATATTGACTAACTTTTTGAATTTATAAAGGTCTTTGGTTTTTATGAGTTAGTATCAAAACGAGAAAAAAATGTGTGTAAAATGATTACCAGTGTAATAATTTTTCAAATGATAAAGCCTTTTTTGAGTCGCTGATCATTTATGTATATGTTATCATCGTGACCTTTCGTCTTAAGAATTAGGGGGTCCTATGGCTTTCGCTGCTCTAAATACGCTGAGACCCAAGAGTGTCATTTCAAACGTTATATGATTGCTTTGTATGATATAACGAGCATTTTAAGACTTGTCTCTCTCCTTATTTTGGATATGATTACTGCAATATCTTGTTTAGTAAATACAACCATTCAGAAGCAACCGTTGAAAGACAGCTCCCAGAACTTTTTGATTAAAGGGAGTCTCTGGTACAGTACCTGTATTTGTAATTTAACAAAAATATTATTTTTGCGAAATGTTTTTATATCTTAATTTTGAAGTGTATTTTTAGTATATGACTATGTTAAAAATGTGTTCTACATTTATAATGTAAGTTAATAATAAAATACCTTTGTTACGCGCTAATGTTGTGTGTTGACGACAAAGTAATTAAATTAAATTAAATATAATGTAATTTAATTTAATAAATAATAAATTTAATATTGCGTCTTTAAACCATAAAAATACGATCGTTTACTTCGTATATGAATGCACATACATTTCTTAAATTAAGTGTAATAACCGCGTTACTTGTAAAGGCAAAAAGAAATATAATATTTTACTGACGATAATATAAATTCTATTTATAACTCACCAGAGATTATTCCGACGATTACTTTTGGACTAAGAAGATTTTTTTATTATCCATCCGCTGCATTGAGGCGGAGGTTGATATATGTATTTTTATGGCAAGGTGCCGATGTTTGGAATTGATATCTTAATCTTGTGAGTTGTAAAGTTTTATTTCCCTTATATATATTAGTAACACCGTGTCTGCCTTGATATATATATATATATATATATATATATATATATATATATATATATATATATATATATATATATATATATAAACTCAGAATCAATCACCTTCATTCTAAAAAAAACATGTATGATTACTTGTGCCCAAGCGAGTTTTGGGACCCACCCACGCCTATCAACCGCCCGTACCTTGTTCTTTGATTGCATACAATTTGCCAAAGTTTTTTTTATTTTTTATTTATTTTTTTAGTGTTCAGCAGACATTGTATTCCATTTGTTAAGTGTTTAGAATGCATAAAAACCAATCAATTGTATTATGTAGTGTTGGACACGGTAGGTACGGAATTTCTGTTCAGTTACAGCTTAAGTTACGAATAACTTTTCATGACTATACGTAAAAGTATTCTTAAAATATTATGCAGGCCCTTATATCCCTAAATCTGTGTACCTAAGCAGCGAGGTCGTGCCCATAAAAACGGACAACGTTTTCGTTTACGACCGGTTTTGTTTACGATGGTGCCGATTTACGACGGTTTTGGATGTAAAATCTTACTATACGACTTGGGCAAGGCTTCGTAGTTAAATGCAGTTTTATGAAGGACCCTAAAGGATCATAAACTTTCCCCAGCGTGCCTTAAGGTAGTTTTTCAAACGGAACTTTAAATTGCTTTAAAAGACGAGGATTGCGTACTAACTGTACATGAGTAAAGGTTCGTATTATATTAGTTTTGTACAAGCTATGTTGACAAAAGTCTGAAGTGCAGTCTGTGTAGTTAGATGAACCGGTTGAGATATATGACGTAGTATTGGCTAAAGTGCAGTCTGTGTGGTTAGATGAACCGGTTGAGATATATGACGTAGTATTGGCTAAAGTGCAGTCTGTGTGGTTAGATGAACCGGTTGAGATATATGACGTAGTATTGGCTAAAGTGCAGTCTGTGTGGTTAGATGAACCGGTTGAGATATATGACGTAGTATTGGCTAAAGTGCAGTCTGTGTGGTTAGATGAACCGGATGAGATATATGACGTAGTATTGGCTAAAGTGCAGTCTGTGTGGTTAGATGAACCGGTTGAGATATATGACGTAGTATTGGCTAAAGTGCAGTCTGTGTGGTTAGATGAACCGGTTGACATATATGACGTAGTATTGGCTAAAGTGCAGTCTGTGTGGTTAGATTGGCAAAAGTGCAGTCTGTGTGGTTAGATGAACCGGTTGAGATATATGACGTAGTATTGGCTAAAGTGCAGTCTGTGTGGTTAGATGAACCGGTTGAGATAAATGACTTAGCATTGGCAAAAGTGCAGTCTGTGTGGTTAGATGAACCGGTTGAGATATATGACGTAGTATTGGCTAAAGTGCAGTCTGTGTGGTTAGATGAACCGGTTGAGATAAATGACTTAGCATTGGCAAAAGTGCAGTCTGTGTGGTTAGATGAACCGGTTGAGATATATGACGTAGTATTGGCTAAAGTGCAGTCTGTGTTGTTAGTTGAACCGGTTGAGATATATTATGACGTAGTATTGGCTAAAGTGCAGTCTGTGTTGTTAGTTGAACCGGTTGAGATATATGACGTAGTATTGGATAAAATGTAGTCTGTGTGGTTAGATGAACCGGTTGAGGTATATAAAGAACCCCAAAATCAGTGTTAAGTTAGCTATTGACTATAAAACTTGCTTTCACACAATCACACCTTTGAATTTATTTAAATTATAAGTACATCCAAATATCAGTGAGCATACAATGCAATTAAGTGGTGCATAATAATTTCATTCATCATTTCGTTCCCTTTATAATATATTTTTAACGAGATTTAAGGGTAACATTAGTTCTAATAACGTTTGAAATGGATAACTGTAGAATGTTTATCTTTGAACAAAGAGAAAGCAATCGAAACTGAAACCTCCTTTTCTAATAAGTTTTAAACTCCACAAGTAAAATAGGCGGTAACTTAACTCCCAATGACACAGTGCCGCGAGATAATCAAATTAAGCAACGTCGAGCGTGGCTTTTCCTTGGATGGGTGACCACTGAGAGATCCTGTCCTTGCAAGCAGCCGCCTGCCCGGCCATTAGTGATGGTTCAGGAAGCCGTTAGTCCCCAGGTTGTGTTAGATAGGGCTTCTCAACAACCCTAACTTCGTCTAGTTCAGTAAGCCCTTCTATACTTTCTTTTAACCATTAATCTTTATAAATGTAATAATAGGCTACTATTCTGAAGGCAAAAAAAATTAACGAAGTGCGCCATTTCGCAAAAATGGAAAGAAATAACACAAGTTCTATTTTAGAATATGTATCTCTCCAGTGAATGTAAGGAAGACACGGTGTTACTAACATATAAGGAAAATAAAACTTTAAAACTCACAAGATTAAGATATCAATTCCAAACATCGGCACCTTTCCATAAAAATACATATATCAACCTCCGCCTCAATGCAGCGGATGGATAATGAAACACTCTTCTTAGTCCAAAAGTAATCGTTGGAATAATCTCTAGTGAGTTAGAAATAGAATATATATTATCTTCAGTAAAATATTAAACATAACAGGAACACACACACACACACACACACACACACACACACACACACACACACACACACACACGTTCCTGTTATGTACGCAACAAGTTCACAGGTTCTGTTAAAGAGACGTCCGTCGTGGCGACCTGTGTGCGCATCTGTGCTGGCGACTTTGTACCAATTACTATTGTATGGAATCGAGCAGCAATGTAGGTTCGCAACACCACGTGACTCCTTTCCCTATTTCCTAGTACGTGTAAAACACTAAAAAACAATATTTGAACCTAGTAATGTGGGTCGGGAATATTCCCAGTGGGAGGGAACTTGTGAAATGGGAATATTGCAGGGAATATTTTTTTGGCCCGTGAAGATTCCAAAAATTGGGAATTTACGAAACATTTTATATTTTGAATGTTTTAACACTTACTAACAATTAAAGAACCTTAAAACTAGGTTAACTAAGTAAATTCATACATTTTAATCCAATACGTTATTGCATGCATTAATTTCCATTTTATTAGCCTTTGATAACCAAGCATTCTTCAAAAAGTAAATTCTCCTTGGATGTATTGTTTAAATAACTTAGGTGTAAAAAATTCAAAAATTACCTATGTTATATAAATTCACTGTTTCATTATGTTTTCCAGCTTTACAAATTGCATTTGTTTGGCCAGTAATGGCCAATATTTGCCTACTTATTTAGTACATAGTAGATTACTATTTAATAATCGATAAGGGAATAGCTTAATATAATATTTGCTTTATTCTTTGCTCTTTAAAAACATTGAAAACATGTTTTAAGTGCAGATACGAAAACCTAATCCTATATCCAATTATTTTATTTTAAATTTAAATAGGTAAGTAAAAATTCTAAATTAAAAAAGCTAATTAAGTTCATCATAAACCATTGTTTAGCCCTTAAGGGCAATTTAAATACAATGCGCATTATTAATGGGGAAATCTATTCTTACAAGACAAAAGAGCAAATTCTTATCAGGTGTTTATTCAATCAACAATAATATTTTTTAAACATATAAGTGTTTGTGTTTTAGTTTATCACACAGTTACTACATTAACCTAATAATAATTAACCTAGTTATTTCGCCATTAAAATTACAATTTCCCAGAAATGTTATCTAATTATAATTTACTTAAAATATATTTCCACTTTTGAGTTTGATTCAACCATATAGTTACTGCTTTTACCTATTAACTCACAGTGTTTGAGCTATCGTTCTAATTAATCACGAACTCCCTGAAATTTTTTAATTTTAGGAATATTGCCGGCAATGTTCCCTGGGAATATCTCCTCGATTTTAAATTTCCGGGAATTTTACATCGCTAGTTCAACATAAATATCTAAATCTGACGTATATTTTGCGCCAATAGACTGATCTTCAGCCAATAAGCTATATAATAATGTAGTGAACTACAAAGTCAAAATTACTTCCTACTTGCGTGATCAATTTCGTCATGGATATTAAATATCTACACCATTATTACTGATCTCCCTTCACCTTTTAGGGAGGTTTGCATACGAAGTGACATATTTGACAGGTACATTCCCTTGACATATTAAATATATCAACGCACCTGTCAAGCTTGACATATTGCTATAATCCGCTGTCACCGCTATTTTATTTTTCATCTTTAACGCCATCTTCGACTACATTACTCCTGACAACGACAATAATTGCTTACAGCTCGTTGTGGCATGAGTAAACTAAATTGTAATTAAGTTTGCTAATTAATTTTCTTCACTTCAACAAAAAATATATATCCGTAAAATTATCTCTTTTTATTTCCCATCTGTCGCAATTAGTAGTACGTGGACATTTACTATTATTATAACGTATTATTAACTTTAAAACCCCTTGTTCACGATGAAGAACGTTACGTTGTAAATCGATAAACTCTTGTCCGGACCAGAATAGGAACTATCTTAAAACAATTTATACAACAATAAGTAAACTATGTGGCTTTTGCAAAAAACTCTACCCACTTTCTGAACATTCCTTACAAAATTAGTAAAACTAGATGATTTGTCTAATTGATAGTTAAAGTTATAAAGACTACTGTACTAAAGGCATCTGATTTCACACAGATGCTGTGGTTTGTCTGTTTGAGAATGGATAATGAAAAAACTTTCCTCATTTAATTTATAAGGGCATTCTAAAAGAGGTGGAGACTTTTTTTAGATTTTCAATCTTTTGTCCTGATTTCATTAACAATGTTTGGACTTTTCCATGAACTTTTATTCACGAAGCAAACTAGCTTCGTTTGACGAAATAATTACGCTTTACGAATATTAAGCACATCCAATCATAAATGAATGAGTAAGAAACAAAGCGTACGAAAATTAATAGTAGTCGTCATCGCTACCATGTCCATTCTGTCACCCCCACCCCACAACTACTAATACCAATTCCATTTTCCCAGTGCTTCCAAACAAAACGACGACACTAACTTGGTTATCAGCCCCCTCGGGTCAACCCTTCCCCACCCATGAACTACCACTACCAATTTTAATTCTCCTGTGCTACCAAACAAAACGGCGATACTAAGTTGGTAACACTCCTTGTTCTACAATCGCTATCATTCCCCTCCGGTCACCCCTTCCCCGTCCCTCAAATACCACTACCAATTTTATTTCTCCTGTGCTTCCAAACAAAACGACGACACTAAGTTGGTAACACTCCTTGTTCTACAATCGCTATCATTCCCTTCCGGTCACCCCTTTCCCCGTCCCTCAACTACCACTACCAATTTTATTTCTCCTGTGCTTCCAAACAAAACGACGACACTAAGTTGGTAACACTCCTTGTTCTACAATCGCTATCATTCCCCTCCGGTCACCCCTTTCCCGTCCCTCAACTACCACTACCAATTTTTATTTCTCCTATGCTTCCAAACAAAACGGCGACACTAAGTTGGTAACACTCCTTGTTCTACAATCGCTATCATTCCCTTCCGGTCACCCCTTTCCCGTCCCTCAAGTACCACTACCAATTTTATTTCTCCTGTGCTTCCAAACAAAACGGCGACACTAAGTTGGTAACACTCCTTGTTCTACAATCGCTATCATTCCCCTCCGGTCACCCCTTTCCCGTCCCTCAACTACCACTACCAATTTTATTTCTCCTGTGCTTCCAAACAAAACGGCGACACTAAGTTGGTAACACTCCTTGTTCTACAATCGCTATCATTCCCCTCCGGTCACCCCTTTCCCGTCCCTCAACTACCACTACCAATTTTATTTCTCCTGTGCTTCCAAACAAAACGACGACACTAAGTTGGTAACACTCCTTGTTCTACAATCGCTATCATTCCCCTCCGGTCACCCCTTTCCCGTCCCTCAACTACCACTACCAATTTTATTTCTCCTGTGCTTCCAAACAAAACGACGACACTAAGTTGGTAACACTCCTTGTTCTACAATCGCTATCATTCCCCTCCGGTCACCCCTTTCCCCGTCCCTCAACTACCACTACCAATTTTATTTCTCCTGTGCTTCCAAACAAAACGACGACACTAAGTTGGTAACACTCCTTGTTCTACAATCGCTATCATTCCCCTCCGGTCACCCCTTTCCCCGTCCCTCAACTACCACTACCAATTTTATTTCTCCTGTGCTTCCAAACAAAACGACGACACTAAGTTGGTAACACTCCTTGTTCTACAATCGCTATCATTCCCTTCCGGTCACCCCTTTCCCGTCCCTCAACTACCACTACCAATTTTTATTTCTCCTATGCTTCCAAACAAAACGGACGACACTAAGTTGGTAACACTCCTTGTTCTACAATCGCTATCATTCCCCTCCGGTCACCCCTTTCCCGTCCCTCAACTACCACTACCAATTTTATTTCTCCTGTGCTTCCAAACAAAACGGCGACACTAAGTTGGTAACACTCCTTGTTCTACAATCGCTATCATTCCCCTCCGGTCACCCCTTCCCGTCCCTCAACTACCACTACCAATTTTATTTCTCCTATGCTTCCAAACAAAACGACGACACTAAGTTGGTAACACTCCTTGTTCTACAATCGCTATCATTCCCCTCCGGTCACCCCTTTCCCGTCCCTCAACTACCACTACCAATTTTATTTCTCCTGTGCTTCCAAACAAAACGACGACACTAAGTTGGTAACACTCCTTGTTCTACAATCGCTATCATTCCCCTCCGGTCACCCCTTTCCCCGTCCCTCAACTACCACTACCAATTTTATTTTCTCCTGTGCTTCCAAACAAAACGACGACACTAAGTTGGTAACACTCCTTGTTCTACAATCGCTATCATTCCCTTCCGGTCACCCCTTTCCCGTCCCTCAACTACCACTACCAATTTTATTTCTCCTGTGCTTCCAAACAAAACGACGACACTAAGTTGGTAACACTCCTTGTTCTACAATCGCTATCATTCCCTTCCGGTCACCCCTTTCCCGTCCCTCAACTACCAATTTTATTTCTCCTATGCTTCCAAACAAAACGGCGACACTAAGTTGGTAACACTCCTTGTTCTACAATCGCTATCATTCCCTTCCGGTCACCCCTTTCCCGTCCCTCAACTACCACTACCAATTTTTATTTCTCCTGTGCTTCCAAACAAAACGGCGACACTAAGTTGGTAACACTCCTTGTTCTACAATCGCTATCATTCCCTCCGGTCACCCCTTTCCCGCGTCCCTCAACTACCACTACCAATTTTATTTCTCCTATGCTTCCAAACAAAACGACGACACTAAGTTGGTAACACTCCTTGTTCTACAATCGCTATCATTCCCCTCCGGTCACCCCTTCCCCGTCCCTCAACTACCACTACCAATTTTATTTCTCCTGTGCTTCCAAACAAAACGGCGACACTAAGTTGGTAACACTCCTTGTTCTACAATCGCTATCATTCCCCTCCGGTCACCCCTTTCCCGTCCCTCAACTACCACTACCAATTTTATTTCTCCTGTGCTACCAAACAAAACGGCGATACTAAGTTGGTAACACTCCTTGTTCTACAATCGCTATCATTCCCCTCCGGTCACCCCTTCCCCGTCCCTCAACTACCACTACCAATTTTATTTCTCCTGTGCTTCCAAACAAAACGACGACACTAAGTTGGTAACAGTCCTTGCCCAATAATCGCTAATAATTCACAAACATGTACGTTACATTATTAAAGTTAGAAAGATTTCATTTGGTCTTATCCTTATCTTTTCAGAGGATACTGTACAATTACGGATATAATAAATAATAAAGAAGAGGTGGAAAACGAATCTCTTTAGTTTATCCTGTTTAAAGTTGTGTTAGTAATCGGGAAACAGTTTGAACGCAACAATATTTTGGTATTTTGAATTATACTGTAATTTGTATATTAGACGGGTGAGTATAAAGTTAAAGTTAAGTATTAGTGATTGTATTGGACAAGTTGTGTTGCCACAAAACAGACGACTCTGAGACAGGTCAAGGAAAACAATCTCTCATTATAAAGTTTTTATTGCACCGTTGCTTTTACCTCTGAACTTTTTTAGTAGTATATGAACACTCCTTACAAAATAATACATTGGTAACATATATCTATTGTAGAGCCTCTTACCTATTTTCGAGTGTTTATCATAAGATATTTTAAAATCGGTCAACCTGAGAATGAATATTGACCAACCGTAGTTATTGCTATAAATGTTATTGATATAGGTTCTGCATAACTTGCCCACTTACACTGGGTAAGAAATTTTACGCACGCTACTAAACAAATATTGTAAAGTTTATTTCGTAATGGTGTTGTTACTGTAAGAGACACTGCATTAAGTGTTGTTAGTTACTGTGTTGTGTTTTCGTAGTTACAATTCGAGATAGTAATGGAAATTAATTTATGACTTGCTGCAAGCTGACAAACATAGACGAAGCAATATTGCTGCAGCTCGTCACCACACACAATAACACTCCCCGGCTGTCTCAAACTCGTCATTTTAGTCTAATGGTTGTCGCTGTTCAAAGCGATGTCTTCTGTGAGTCGCTTTAAAATAATCACACCCTTTAAACGGCACCGTCTCGTCGACTGTGTCTTTTCAGAATGTCACAGTTTCGTGGTGAAACTTCTGAAAACATGTTATTTGTTGCCAATTTCTGTAAACTTGTCTGGTGAGGTGTGTTAGTTTTATTATCCATTACATCTCTAATTACGAGTGTCGTACAAGTTATACTTGATTCATTATGCTCCACAAGAAACCGCTCAAAACTGTTTGCTTAAGACTTTGAACATAAACATTTTTCTCGCCATCTTTGGTTCAAAATTATAACGTGTTTTTGGTATAAAGACGTTGTTTGTAGTAAATTTTCTGGTCAATAAAAAAAATCCTGGTCAGATTCCGTTATATGCCCCCAAAACAAACTTTTTTCAATGAACTTAGAACTTTATAAAACGATGTAGTTGAGTAACAGAACTAATATTCCATCAATCAACAAGCATTTCCAGGTATTGCGGTCGGTATTGTTGCTGTTATCTTATCTTTTTCGAGAATCCCGATTACGGCAGGCCGCGCGGCATCACAAGATTATTATTTAAGTTTTATACACGGTACATAATTGCCTTTCCATTACAATTCAATTTATATTTCTGATCAGCCCCTCTAGAATTTGATATTTTACTCAAAGGTACTATCTCGAGGGATGTTTTTCTTTTGTTGACATCAGCGCGGAAAGGTGCTGCCGAAGCCCGCGCTGATGGCCGGAGGCACTCGCATTTTTGGTGGCGGAGTGTGATCAAGAATAAAAACAAGTTTTGTGTGTTTTTTTCAATAAATAGTTTAGTTTTTGTTTGGTAATGTTTGTTTTTGTTGAATTTTTGTGTTTGGAGAAATGTAGGGGTGTGGTCGATATAATACGTAAGTACCATTTTTTCTTAGCTAGTAACCAATTGTAATTCATTATAATCATCTGTAAATGAAAAATTAATGTTGGGGGCATAATGTTAGTTTTGTTACTCAACTACATCGTTTTATAACGTTCTAAGTTCATTGAAAAAAGTTTAAGCGTTGGGGGCATATAACGGAATCTGACCTTATTTTTTAACTATTAATAATGGTTTTACTTTTTATTTCCACTGTTAACTGAGTTACCTAAGTAACTGGTGGATTATCAAATCTAACAATCGATGCCGTCATCAATATAGATGAATCAAAAACAGAGTTTCAATCTTATGATCAGAGAGTCGAAAACTGAATGAAAACTTTAACCCCAATCTTAGATGTTGAAGATGAAGCTTGCATTGGCTACTTGTTAACTTATTTACATTAAAACACATAAACCAATATTTAAAACTTTTATTTTGTGAGTCCTTTTGATAGCAAGGCTATCTCAGTCTGACGAAGATAGCATTGCTGTAGGAAGGCCTCATAAAAATAAAAGTTTCCAATCTTAGGTGTTGAAATCAATTTGGAATGATCAATTTAGAAATTTCATCATGACTTTCTACGCACACTTGAATTGACAAAATTAAAAATCTTTCACACAAGGTTATCCACACTTTAATCATTCCTAATAAACAATAACACATTTAAACCAAAAGTCTTCTCCATTGTAGTGAATTTAGAATAATAAAATTCTAAGTCTAGTGCGTTGCATGTCACTTTTGGCATTGCTTTAATTGAGTATCGTCAAAGTGAATGCTGAACTTAACCTGCAAACTTGAAAACCGCTGTCAATTGAGTATCGTCAAAGTGAATGCAGAACTTTACCTATAACCTTTAAAACTGCTGTCAATTGAGTATCGTCAAAGTGTATGCAGAACTTAACCTGTAACATATAAAATCGACTTCATATCAAAATAATTTTGCGATATTTAATGTTTTTAAATAATCTTAAATAATTATGTACAGACCTGTGGTTTTCAGCAAATTTTAGAGCTTTTGTTCCCTTTAAAATGATACATTACAATGGTAGGATTGGTTAAAAAGTTTAGTTTTGTGGTCATATTCTTTACGGGGGACTACCCTTAAAATATGGAATACTTTAGAAAGTGTTGGTCTCAAATTATTCCTCAAGTACCATTTACCTGTATGTTATATTTTAATTACCACGAGTAAAATTTTGTTTATAACATGTTTATTTTTATAAATGCGTCATGTGAAATACTAATTATTGATAATACTCAAGATATCTTTACGAGTTAGACAAGAGCTGAACCCATCGCCACGTTTCCGGCTTTGGGTCGATGCCGGGAGATTCTGGCGAGAAGCTTTTAACTTATTGACTCAGTCTGCATCCATTTGCGAATTGGACTGGCTGCAAAAATACTTGTATGATAAAGTAACACGTGACTGGTCAGTCGACAATAAGCGGATGCGTCTAATACAAAAATGTGACGAGTTTTTGACGCGGTGAATAAATTAGATTATTAAAAATTGTTAACATGGTATAATCATACACATAACCTAAATAACTGTAGTAAAACAAAATCTTATTCGTTAAAAATTATATTAGAAATTTCTGAAATTAAAATAACCGTATAAAAAGTTTACACACACGTTTACATTTTTACCTCTGCTCATCACTGTTCTTGAAATACTGAAGAATTGGGAGTTTATACACTAACTTCATGTGATTGAAAAACCATTATTCGTGGCACAAAAACCCATCAAAGATATATTTTACTTAAGTTTTACAAAACAGTTTCGTTTGGTTACAGTGTTGTGGTTTTCCTTTTACGCCTAATGGTTTCAGATGTAAATTCAATTTCCTGATCACTCAAATTTTTAACCACTGTGGGACTGGAAGTAATGCGTTTATGTACGTCTGGAAGTTTATCTGTGTGTCTCGAAAACTAACTGACCTATAGACTTGAAATCGTGCATTAAATTTAATTTCTATATGAGAAACACTGATTTCGATTATGGTACATTATGGTCTCTTCATTTGATTTAGCTGAGCGCTGGCGAATATTTTTACACTTTTCCTATTGGTAACCATGATGGCAACTAGAAAATACCAGAATAAATAAATGTGTAAACAAACTCAGGATACTCATGAGAGATGTAACATGTTAACACATGTAGACTAATTAACCCAACGCGTCCAACATCATATTTTGGTGACTTGGTGTGTAGACTGTTCTTATTTAAACATTGATATGAACCTAATTTAACGAAAAAATCTCGATATATAATATTGAAAGATATCCTGAGAAATATTGTATTCGTAGGCTTGAGATTTTGCATACAACTTTATTTCCATATAAACAAGAATTAGTTCCATGATGTTGTACGTCCAACCATGAAATGTGGCTGAGTCCCCTTGAAGCCTATTACAGTAGGCTGACATAATTTCTTTTTTGTTTAACGAACAGTGTAAACTAATAATGTAACAATGTAAACTTCGTGATCAAACTATACACCAAACTCATTTATATAACGGTTATTAATTTGATAATATTCAACTGAAGACGGCCTAGGCAAGTCGACAACCAATATTTACACTGTTAGTAGTATACAGGATAACATTCTCAAACTCGGCACTAAACTCAATTAGATAACGATTATTAATTTGTTAATAGTCCACTGAAGACAGTCTAAACAAGTTGACAATCAATATTTACACTGTTAGTACACAGGATGAGGTGCTCAAACTCGGCACTAAACTCAATTAGATAACGATTATTAATTTGTTAATAGGCCACTGAAGACAGTCTAGACAAGTTGACAATCAATATTTACACTGTTAGTACACAGGATGAGGTGCTCAAACTCCGCACTAAACTCAATTAGATAACGATTATTAATTTGTTAATAGTCCACTGAAGACAGTCTAGACAAGTTGACAATCAATATTTACACTGTTAGTAGTATACAGGATGATATTCTCAAACTCGGCACTAAACTTAATTAGATAACGATTATTAATTTGTTACTAGTCCACTGAAGACAGTCTAGACAAGTTGACAATCAATATTTACACTGTTAGTAGTATACAGGATGATATTCTCAAACTCGGCACTAAACTTAATTAGATAACGATTATTAATTTGTTAATAGTCCACTGAAGACAGTCTAGACAAGTTGACAATCAATATTTACACTGTTTGTAGTATACAGGATGATTCTCAAACTCGGCACTAAACTCAATTAGATAACGATTATTAATTTGTTAATAGTCCACTGAAGACAGTCTAGACAAGTTGACAATCAATATTTACACTGTTAGTACACAGGATGAGGTGCTCAAACTCCGCACTAAACTCAATTAGATAACGATTATTAATTTGTTAATAGTCCACTGAAGACAGTCTAGACAAGTTGACAATCAATATTTACACTGTTAGTAGTATACAGGATAATATTCTCAAACTCGGCACTAAACTTAATTAGATAACGATTATTAATTTGTTACTAGTCCACTGAAGACAGTCTAGACAAGTTGACAATCAATATTTACACTGTTAGTAGTATACAGGATAATATTCTCAAACTCGGCACTAAACTTAATTAGATAACGATTATTAAATTTGTTAATAGGTTCCACTGAAGACAGTCTAGACAAGTTGACAATCAATATTTACACTGTTAGTAGTATACAGGATAATATTCTCAAACTCGGCACTAAACTCAATTAGATAACGATTATTAATTTGTTAATAGTCCACTGAAGACAGTCTAGACAAGTCGACAACCAATATTAACACACTTAGTGGTTAGTTGTGCAAGCTGCAAGCATTACAGTGGTAGTCTGTAGAGTAGGGGTTAACAAGTTTTCCCTGTTAATTATTAATCGTTCCCAATTAGTACATAGTTCAAGTTGATATTTAATTACGTCTTGAACGTGACGTAATGGATCAAAATAACAACAATATTGATGATAAACAGGTCGTAACGCTTTTATTTAGTTAAGTCTGTAATGCAGTCTTTGTAATTTTGAATTAGGCCTACCACTCAAAGTGTTTTAGTGTAATATGTCTAAAAGCGATTAATAAGTTAATTTACCAAACATTTCACATATGTTTTTCTCGTTAGCACACGTTGCACCCAAAATACATCCTTGCCCGTTTTACAACGATTGCG
Source organism: Homalodisca vitripennis (assembly GCF_021130785.1). NCBI lineage: Eukaryota > Metazoa > Arthropoda > Insecta > Hemiptera > Cicadellidae > Homalodisca > Homalodisca vitripennis. Next base: position 14,232,282 of record NC_060208.1, read on the forward strand.
GCAACCAAAATTATGAAACAGAAGATAACAGCAAATGTAGCCAATATGCATGAATTACAGTACTTCTTGTCAAATTTTATTCCAAATCAAACGATACTGTTTCATTTAGATCGAACATCAACTAATGGATGATGCCTTAGTATGTGATGACGTGTTCTTCAGAATTATAAAAACACTACTGACCATTTACAGAATTTACATGTTTGGTACTGCAAGCGCAAATTTAAGAAAATATATTGTTGATTTTGAAAGACGATAGTTATTATATCTTGGCCAATTATACGCAGGTAAATACACGTTTTAAAGTAATTTCAGTATGATTCTGTCGATGAAAACGTGTGAAAGACTATTGTAACTGCTACCAATTATAATGTGATAATAAAAATATGCAAAGGTTGATGTAGTTTATGTACGTACACATTGTATGTATTTAGTTTGCTTAGTGAAAACATTGCTACACCTGCGGCTTCACTGTACAGTGTATATCCCGGTGCCAACAGTTTTATTGTGGTATATTTCAACGGTCGACGGATTATTTTAATAAACCATCGCTGAGCTGTTTGCGTCAGTGTCTAAATTTCAACATAACCATGACGTATCGCTATTTTTAAACTGGCGTTTTTACAGTGAGTTTTTTTACAGATTATAAGTAAGTTGACAATAATCTGTTATTTGTGAATGGTGAGCTCCAGTTCACCTTCCTCTTAGTGCAGCGTCTGGAATCTGCTGGCGCTGTCGCAGACTTGACTCCTGGAATCTGGAGTCATGTTCGTCTGAAGAGATTCAAAAAAATTCGGCGACGAAGAAGCTCAATTTTGAATCTTTTGACATCAAATACACCGACTTTTTTCTCTTCAGACTAGTCTGACGACACATTTCGGGAGTCTAGTTTATGACAGCGTCAGATGCTAACGCTGCACTAAGAGGAAGGTAAAAGGAGCTAAACTCAACATTCACATTAAATCAACCCCTCCCACCATAACTGTGATCTGTTATTTAATACTAATACTGTAACCTGGATTCAGCTAATGTGACGTTCTCCCTACCTTGTAACACTTGCTTTTGTAAAAACGTCTAATGGTAAAATTTTAATTACCAAAATAAAAAGTTGCGCTAAAATACACAGAACATTATACGCTATGATCTATAATTATATAATAGTATTCGAAATGGGCGAACAATAAAGAATTTGTTATGAATATTTTTAATATTCCTGAGTGGAAAAGGAAATATTTTAGTAATCAATTTTAAGTTTTTCCAATGACTCAAATGGCACAAATAATTTACCTCAATTGATTGAGAAAGCAGACACAATTATTTTTGGAGGAATTGTAACACGGCTCAAATGGCACAAATAATTTACCTCAGTTGATTGAGAAAGCAGACACAATTATTTTTGGAGGAATTGTAACACGGCTCAAATGGCACAAATAATTTACCTCAGTTGATTGAGAAAGCAGACACAATTATTTTTGGAGGAATTGTAACACGGCTCAAATGGCACAAATAATTTACCTCAGTTGATTGAGAAAGCAGACACAATTATTTTTGGAGGAATTGTAACACGCATTGCGTAAGCTGTTGACATATCTTGGCACTGTTTGGAGTTTCTTTCAGGTAAATTCTTTGCTCTACTTAAATAATCATTGCAGAGAGTAAATCTTGACATTACAATACGGATATTTCTTCCCTTAGGTGCACATTTAAATGTATTTATAAAACCATAAATTGATGATGTTTCCCGTCTTAACCATAAGTACACAACAATGCCAAGTCTTGAATCTGCAGCGTCAGTCTACACAAAGCAGCAATTTGAAATTTTTTAACTACAAATTATACCAAATAATTGTATAATTACCTGTCCTAATCAAACTAAACCCAGAACGTCTTGTGTCAAGAATTAACTGAGCACAGAGTATTCAAGCCAACACAGAATTCCAGTTTAATGAGTACTAAGCTAAGAAGTGTTGTTAGGCTTTACTTACTCTCGAGTTGTCTTTCTCGCAATCCTCTTACCTCCGTCTTTATCTCATCTGCATTTACTCACATTTTAGTCGCCGAATATCGTTTAAATGATGTTTTCTGCCGCTCACACAACGTCCAAGGTCACTCATCCCGTATGCTAAATTTGGCACGATTTCGCAATTCTCGATTGATAGTGGGAATACCACGATTTTTCACCTTTTTTGGTCTTAATATTCAGAGGTCGAGTTCTCAGGTAATCACGACAGTGGAAATATTTGTTAATGACGTCATAAACCAGTTATTTGCGAGTAGCAAGGACGGGCTCTGTTGCAATTTAAGTATATTCGTGTCGTCTGGTTTCAAAACTGGATAGATACCTCTTTTCGGTTTTAAGGTTATGATATTTTATGCTTCTTGCATTAAGATTTAAACGATTAAATACTAAAACTCGGCGTAGTTCCATTATCTACATGGAAATATTAAGGGTGCTTGTATACCCATATAGATTAGAATATATTAGTTTCAAAAGCAGGTAAATAAATTAAGTTTACAAAAATAAAATATATTATCATAATTCCGTTATCAGGAAAGAACTACAATTATAAAAGAAGCCTCTGTAAGTACCGTTTGTTCTTCAAAAAACATGTTTTGATTTTTTTAACTATTATTACGTAACCTATTAATTGTAATCACAAATTATTTCGTAATTGGAATCAGTGGTATTTTTTGTTGGTATAATTCCTAATACAGCAGTTACTATAGTTTACTTGGTAGATATATATTTTACCTTTAGTTATTGGTTTCTAGTAAATTCTAACTACCTGGTTACTAGTAATATTTTGCCTAACATAGGTTATGCAGAAAGCTTGTTTTCATAGTCATAATAAACTATATATTCGAAAGTGAGATTCATTTGACTTTGATGAAATCACCGGTAGATAACAAGGTTGTCTTATAAAACAAGAATGATAGAAAATAAGAACGCATTAAATTTAAAGGTCTTACACAAAAAGAGATGAAAGGGAGCATAATTCTGTGTCTACATTATGTGAGCTTATAGAATAAAAACGTTTATAAATGTGTCTCTTTGATTTTGAAAGTAGTCGACTAATTTCCATTTACAATACTAAACAGCAATGAAAAATTCAATTTTTCATCAAAATATGTACACATTTTAAAAAGTTACAGTCAAAGAAACGTAATCACTTTCAGAATGAAGTTATGAAAAAGCAGCGTCGAAGAAGAACGACCTTTAGACGAAAATAACGAGACTCAGACATGTCTCAGATACGGAGAGTGTTATTGTGTCGGATACCTTACCTGCCACGCCACATTATAGATGAACGACCAATAAATCTACTGAAATAACGAGACTCAGACATATCTCAGATACGGAGAGTGTTATTGTGTCGGATACCTTACCTGCCACGCCACATTATAGATGAACGACCAATAAATCTACTGAAATAACGAGACTCAGACATGTCTCTGATACTGAGAGTGTTATTGTGTCGGATACCTTACCTGCCACCCCACACTATAGATGAACGACCAATAAATCAACTGAAATAACGAGATTCAGACATGTCTCAGATACGGAGAGTATTATTGTGTCGGATACCTTACCTGCCACGCCACATCTATAGATGAACGACCAATAAATCTACTGAAATAACGAGACTCAGACATGTCTCAGATACTGAGAGTGTTATTGTGTCGGATACCTTACCTGCCACGCCACACTATAGATGAACGACCAATAAATCAACTGAAATAACGAGACTCAGACATGTCTCAGATACAGAGAGTGTTATTGTGTCGGATACCTTACCTGCCACGCCACATTATAGATGAACGACCAATAAATCAACTGAAATAACGAGACTGAGACATGTCTCAGATACAGAGAGTGTTATTGTGTCGGATACCTTACCTGCCACGCCACACTATAGATGAACGACCAATAAATCAACTGAAATAACGAGACTCAGACATGTCTCAGATACGGAGAGTGTTATTGTGTCGGATACCTTACCTGCCACGCCACATTATAGATGAACGACCAATAAATCAACTGAAATAACGAGACTCAGACATGTCTCAGAAACTGAGAGTATTATTGTGTCGGATACCTTACCTGCTACGCCACATTATAGATGAACGACCAATAAATCTACTGACATAACGAGACTCAGACATGTCTCAGAAACTGAGAGTATTATTGTGTCGGATACCTTACCTGCCACGCAACATTATAGATGAACGACCAATAAATCTACTGAAATAACGAGACTCAGACATGTCTCAGAAACTGAGAGTATTATTGTGTCGGATACCTTACCTGCCACTCCACATTATAGATGAACGACCAATAAATCAACTGAAATAACGAGACTCAGGCATGTCTCAGATACGGAGAGTGTTATTGTGTCGGAAACCTTACCTGCCTCGCCACATTATAGATGAACGACCAATAAATCTACTGAAATAACGAGACTCAGACATGTCTCAGATACGGAGAGTGTTATTGTGTCGGAAACCTTACCTGTCACGCCACATTATAGATGAACGACCAATAAATCTACTGAAATAACGAGATTCAGGCATGTCTCAGATACGGAGAGTGTTATTGTGTCGGATACCTTACCTGCCACGCCACACTATAGATGAACGACCAATAAATCAACTGAAATAACGAGACTCAGACATGTCTCAGATACGGAGAGTGTTATTGTGTCGGATACCTTACCTGCCACGCCACATTATAGATGAACGACCAATAAATCAACTGAAATAACGAGACAGACATATGGAGGGTTTTGGTGTGGCAGAAATGTTACTTTTCTCGCCTCGATACATCTATAGTAATGAGCAATTATCGTACTTTACCTCTCCTTACTATAATTATCACGAAATATGAGTGTAATAACTCAGTAAACTCCTAGGCCTAGTATATTAAAACAGTATAAACTTAATAAGAAGTAGTTCTAAGTAAAGCAGTTGATGAATGAGGACCATCCATCCAACCGTCTATTCTATGTCAAAACTGAAAATCAGTCCCTTGGTTCTCATTGAAAAGTTTATGAGAATATCTGTTCCCAGCTCACTCCCTGGCCAATCATATAACCTTCTCAGTAAATCACATTTTCGCGAACTAAACTTTCTGGAGTTACCGTTATATAGTTCGTGTTTCTTATAATTGAGTATTGGTTTTGTTCCTGGCTCTCTAGGTGTTAATTTTATTGCTTAAGGGGATCACTTAAGAATGATCTCAACAGTCTACTCAGAGGTAGAAAGTAATTCTGTGTATTAGAATATTACTGTGGGCACCAACATATTGAGACGCAAAATAATGTATGATACACTTGCATAAAATAATCTTATGAATCATTTAAAAATTATTTATTTAATGTAATATGTCGTGAAAGAGGTTGTTATTGATATATCGGCGGAATCTGTTCGTAAAATGTAACAGGAGTTTTGGATTTATGTAATGGTATTACCTGAGAAATTCCAATTTTTCCTTTCACATAAATGCAATGGATCCTAATAATATTATAAATGTGAAAGTGTCTTTGTTTGTTTTTGTTTTTTTCTTTTGATTTCACGCATAAACTATGCATGTAATGAAATTGTATATACACTTTCTTAGGGTCCTTGGGAATATAGGTCTATTCTTATTTCGGAAATTCTTACGGGCTACGCCCTACTGGCTTATAAAGCTGTAAAATCCCATTTTGGCCTCTAAAGTTTAGATATATTAATATAAATAAGCCTGTTAAAGGTAATAAAATGTGCTGTGCAAGCATTGTATTACACCACGATGCTTCATTAATTTAACCACTATTTTCAATCTGTTTACATTTATGGATATGGAGTAAAAGCTTAACAAAAGTAACAAAATTCTTATTTAAACATCATGCCAAACCAATTAATTTGGATTTTATTCTATGAACTAAATTCCAAATATGTACATGTCAGATATTGCATTTGGTTTCCTTAGACATTATGGGACGGCATATTTACAGTAGCTGAAGGAACAAAAAACGGAGGGACTGGGCATTAGCATGATTCAACAAACCTTTCTCTCCTTGACTAAAATTCCATGAAACAAGCGAGCGCAGTGAGTCTGTTATTATAGCAAATGGAATTGTAAAGCAATTCGCGAAACACTAAATTCTATTTATATGACAGAAAATCGTCGAGGGGACATCGTTTCCATTTTCTACTGATGAGGTATACGATACTGCTTAGCTATATAAATAAATATAATTCGTAGAGTGGACCGAGGACGTAGTATGATATAGCCAACGGGGATTGGAGAGCAAGAACTTTACTGTGTCATGTATTATCTATACATATGGACAACGAATATCATAATGTAAGTATTATTGATGTAATGATTGTTGTTTTTAATTTACAATAACATTATGTACATGCATACAATTTAAAAAAACTGTCCTGTTTTTAATTAAAGTTCATGGACAGAGTTCTCTATAGGTCTATATATTGTTTCTCGGGGCTAAATACGAGCAAACTCCAATATGAGTTTGAAATGCAATAAATTTGAATCAGAAATGCAAAAGCTGAAATAAGAATTACTCACAATGTTGATAACCTCTGATCCTTTTTAATCATGAAAAACTAAAAAAATATGTAATAGCATTTCAAAAACATCATAGGACCCTCCCTATCGTATTGCGTCAATAGTACTTTCATTAAAAACCTATTCATACGAATGTTGCATAGATAGTACGGGCGAAACTGCGAGTATATGATAGTCAACCATATAAAACCTTTGTTGTTATAATAGTTTCCAGATATGTCTAAATATTTTGCAACCTATTCACTCTTTCATTCATTTATTCAATAAAAGTTTCACATCGTGTTTACATTCTTTAGCTGAGCTAAAATGAACGTGTGAATTGTCACAGTCAAAACAACAAATAAAAAGAATGAGAAATCAAAAGTACAAATTACACTTTTGCTGAAAAACATTATATAAGGAATATAAGACATATAAATAGATAAATTAAGTATTTAAGTACTCTTAAACAGACTAATATACCCGGTTTATGAGTTAGCATTATTAGTAACTTTTAAATGTTTGAATTTAAACTAAAAAGATTTGTTCAATTTGCAAAAATGAGTTATAAGAATTATGTTTAAGCTCCGAACCCGACAGTCATGTAAACCATTTTTCATAAATAAGAACATTTTGACCCTCCCATCTCTGTACATTTTTGAAGTTTTAAGTTTTTACAAATCTAATTGTGAAAAGTTCCATAAAAATCAAGTATTTGAGCCTTAAAATACAAGGGATCAGATACTACATATCCTGTTCGTCGGTTAAAACTCTATGAGCAGAGCGTGTATTATTCTGCATTAAAATTTTACAATAAATTGCCAGAATCTTTAAAAGATTAATATGATTTAATTTATCCCTAAATGCCACCGCATATCTTAGGCGCGAAAAACATTTAAATGTAAGACGCTAAGTGCTTGACTGTCCCATCGTTCTTAACTCTTGAGCTTTCTCTGCGAAATATATTTTATTATCGTCATTAATTCAGGCTCTAAACAAAGGATAATTTATGTCCTCTCGTTACTTTGTTTTCATTACAAAAGAATCATTTTACAGCTTAGACGTGCATCAACAAATTAGCGACCATACCGAACTTCCAAACGTGTAAACCAATAAGCAACATATTAGGCTCCAGAGTGTTGTAGTGTTGTGGAACAGAAACAGCTGTTCTGTCGTGATTAATTCTTTGCTTCTGCAACAGCTGTTAGTGTTGTGAAGTAGTAACATACTGGTTGACCACAAGTCACATTCCCTTGTCACCAGCCAAAAGTGAGATTCCAATTTTCTTGTGGGCTAAAACAAATCAATAAGCGCTAAAAGTTTTAAAACTTTTAGGTGCTGAAAATAAATAACAAAAAGTACCGAATTAAAAACACAATCAAACCCTTCATGTCCTGCATCCAACATCCTTTTAATCGTATTTTGCCCGGTGCAATATACGAGACAACTAAAATTTGAGAGAAAACTAAATTGCTGCACGCTGAGGGTTGTATGTGTACAACTGTATATTAGAATGTGTAATTATTTTCTTAACTTGTTAAAACATGCTCTAAGGAACAGTAGGACCGCTTTAATTTTCCCCTCTTTTTATCCCTCTTAGGACAAGGAGCTTATAAATTGCACTTAGTCCTGTAAGAACCTTTGCGCTTCTTCCTGAGTGACAGGATATTCAGTAATGATAAGGTTAGGGAGTAGGGGCCGCCTCCTATCGAGATCCATGAGGAAGAATTTGGGCACTACCTCTCAAAATCCTGTCTCTCTGGAAGAAGGGGAGGCCAGCTTTGAACCAGCCTCTCCAGTCAAAGTAGGCAGGGGTGGCACACCCTTGTTGAGGCTAGCAAGAACCTCTGAGGTTAGGGAACAAACCCCACCAACTCCAACAGTCATCTCCCACAGAGGACTGACTAGACCTATCGACTTGACCATGAACCCCAGAATCTCAACATTTGCGGTTAGTTATGTGCCGCTCCTGGACATCCATAAGGTTGCCCAGATTTAAGTGGCACATCGGTGTTTGCTGTGCCCAGTGGTGGGTTCAACTGGAAGGTAATAAACCAGCCAGAAGTGATCCCTGCTGAGTAGAACTTATCCTCCCCCCCCCCCTCTTGGTCGTACTTTTTGTAGTGGGTGAGCCTTTAGTAACGTCGACTGTGTCGTTGCTGAGAATAATCAATCAATCAATCTTTTTGTATCTTTAGTTGTATCATATTCATAATGTACAAAATGGCGAATTTAGGGCCATAAGGCCCTGTCTTACAATTAATCCTAATACAATAATACTTATTCATTCATATATCGTACATTAATACAGTACATTCATACACACGCATTCATTAGCACCCCATCCGTCCTCCAAGACCTACCCCAACTAACCCATCGCTGACATCGTTTCTAGGAATTGAGGTTTCATTAAGGCTGCAATAATGGTGGTGGCACTGGATGTGTAGTACTGAGAATTGTAATATTGACACTGTAGTGGTACACGCTCCAAATCAAGGACATTACACATTGAATGAACACTTACGGTATTTAAGATTCCACTCACACTGTGCTTTTCTATAATATTCCTTACTATACACCGAGTTCATTTAGATGTGAAAATATGAGTACACACAATAATTTTGGTATGTTTTAGACTAACTATTAGCACTTAAAATTTAAATTTAGAATTTTATACCAAAACTTTCGAAATATGGAGCATAAATTAAATTATTATGTAAAAATTGAAATTCCCACTACCTACCTTAGAAAAATGAGGGCACCTTTTCAACTTTGATGTCATATAAAAAAAAGGTTTCGTATCAGTATATTATACTCTCAAAACTAGTGTATTTGAGTTTATTTCTAATGTTCAAAAAGAATATTTCCTTAAGAAGAAACCATTTAAAATTATCCTTACCTGTTCTGTTATAATTGTTTCTTATTACAATGTAGTGGAGAATTGCGATTGAATTCAATATTGAAAGTTTGTCAGACTTGCCGCTGGAAACTACGTACACTCTGAACGATATTGGGGAGAGCCTATTACTTACGATGTTTTGTTATTTGTCGTGGTGAATTCAATATTGAAAGTTTGTCAGAATTGCCGCTGGAAACTACGTACACTCTGAAAGTTCTTGGGGAGAGCCTATTACTTATGACGTTTTGTTATATTTGTCTTGGTAAATTTAATATTGAAAGTTTGTCAGAATTGCCGCTGGAAACTACGTACATTCTGAACGATATTGGGGAGAGCCTATTACTTATGATTTTTTGTTATATTTGTCGTGGTAAATTTTTAATATTGAAAGTTTTTTCAGACTTGTCGCTGGAAACTACGTTACACTCTGAACGATATTGGGGAGAGCCTATTACTTATGATGATTTTTTGTTATATTTGTCGTGGTAAAATTTAATATTGAAAGTTTTTCAGACTTTTGTCGCTGGAAACTACGTACACTCTGAACGATATTGGGGAGAGCCTATTACTTTATGATGATTTTTTGTTATATTTGTCTTGGTAAATTTAATATTGAAAGTTTTTCAGACTTGCCGCTGGAAACTACGTACACTCTGAACGTTATTGGGGAGAGCCTATTTACTTATGATTTTTTGTTATATTTGTCTTGGTAAATTTAATATTGAAAGTTTTTCAGACTTGCCGCTGGAAACTACGTACACTCTGAACGTTATTGGGGAGAGCCTATTACTTATGATGTTTTGTTATATTTGTCTTGGTAAATTTAATATTGAAAGTTTTTCAGACTTGCCGCTGGAAACTACGTACACTCTGAACGTTATTGGGGAGAGCCTATTACTTATGATTGTTTTGTTATATTTGTCTTGGTAAATTTAATATTGAAAGTTTTTCAGACTTGCCGACTGGAAACTACGTACACTCTGAACGTTATTGGGGAGAGCCTATTACTTATGATGTTTTTGTTATATTTGTCTTGGTAAATTTAATATTGAAAGTTTTTCAGACTTGCCGCTGGAAACTACGTACACTCTGAACGATATTGGGAGAGCCTATTACTTATGATGTTTTGTTATATTTGTCTTGGTAAATTTTAATATTGAAAGTTTTTTCAGACTTGCCGCTGGAAACTACGTACACTCTGAACGATATTGGGGAGAGCCTATTACTTTTGATTTTTTGTTATATTTGTCTTGGTAAATTTAATATATGAAAGTTTTTTCAGACTTGCCGCTGGAAACTACGTACACTCTGAAACGATATTGAGGAGAGGCCTATTACTTATGATGTTTTGTTATATTTTGTCTTGTAAATTTAATATTGAAAGTTTTTCAGACTTGCCGCTGGATACACTCTGAACGTTATTTGGGAGAGCCTATTACGTACTCTAGTTTTTCAGACTTGCTGGAAACTACGTACACTCTGAACGTTATTGGGGAGAGCCTATTACTTATGTTTTGTTTGTACGTATTATTTGGGGAGCATCTTGGTAAAGTTTTTCAGACTTGCCGCTGAAACTACGTACACTCTGAACGTTGGGGAGAGCCTATTACTTATGATGACTTGAAAGTTTTTCAGACTTGCCGCTGGGAAACTACTAAAACTCTGAACGATTACTTATGATTAATTTGTCTTGGTAAATTTAATATTGAGTTTTTCAGACTTGCCGCTGGAAACTACGTACACCTCTGAACGATATTACTTATGACATGCTATATATGGTAAATTTAATATTGGAAAGTTTTTCAGACTTGCGCTGGAAACTACGTTCTTGGGAAGTCCTATTACTATTATGATATTTATTTGTCTTGGTAAATTTAATATTGAAAAGTTTTTCAGACTTGCCGCTGGGAAACTACGTACACTCTGAACGACTATTACTTATGATTTTTTGTTATATGTGTCTTGGCTTTAATATTGAAAACTACGTACGAACTCTGAACGTTAATTTGTTCAGGACTTGCCGCTGGAAACTACGTACACTCTGAACGTTATTGAGCCTATTACTTATGATGTTTTGTTATATTTGTCTTGGTGAATTCAATATTAGTTATACGTGTTATTAAGTAGGTAACGGCTTTCTCAGACTGGAAATTGAAATAAAATACAAACTGTACAATACAACAATATACAACCAAAATAGTAAGAGTAAATTGCCTTTCAGCTTTTGCTCTTTGTCGTTGTAAGCTATATTTGACTAAGTTTGTCGTTGTAAATTGTATACAATTATTTACTATAAAATAGGTGGGTAATAACAATGAATCAGACGGAAGCGACTTGCCACAGAAGAAGGGGAAGACTTGGTGGGCAATTTCTCAGCTCGCGGCAAGTAGGCGGGATTGCTCAACACAATAAATAATTCCGCGGAATGAAGAATTCACAAGTCACTGCCGCCGACTTCAGCGGCGGTACACCGTGGCTTTAGGATCGAATCTTGCTCTACTTAATTGATTACTACTATTTCCGTGACAGAAACAGTTAGGATACATCTTGTTATTTATAGGTTTTTCGCTAAATAGCGTGGAATCAAATGCGGAATCGGAGTTCTGTCCGTTAATAGCGTAACAACACCTTCTTGGGAATGTGAGAGTGGATTTAATCTATTCTATACAAACTATCAAATACAATTAAAAAAAAAAAAAAAAAAAAAAACAGAAAGAAGAAAATAAGGGAAGAAAAGGAATACTAACAAGAATTTTGAAAGAGCCGACATCGTACGTTTGAACCCTTCTCTTTTCCTTCTTTGTATGCTTTATTTATGTATGTATAAAAATACCTCCCCCACCTGACAAAGAGGACAGATTCCAATCCTCGAAACGTTGTGTTATAACGTTTGTAACACATAACGATGACAAATGTCCGAAATCCTGTTATCCTTTCTACCTTTAATGAAAGGTTCTAATGAGAATAACAAATTTTTAAGAAAGAATTGCCGCATAGGTTTATAAAATTCCTAAATTAAAACTGCCATGCAGTGGCGTGGGCGGGAAAACAGTCGAGCTTAGATTGAGTTACGAAGCGTGAAGGGAAGTCGCCCAGTTTTTAAATTAGTATTTGAAGCTTTGTAATGTTTACTGATTGTAATTGAGGCCCCAAGATGCACGGAAATCAGTATTAATATTACACCGTAATTTTCGTTACGATTTCACCGAGCATTATTACAAGGTAAGAGTACTCTACGCCACATGTCACGTAACAGGGTTCGCTGAAGTTGCATTCAATGTTTCAAGTGTATGACCTCGTTTCGTTGTCGACATTTCCTGCAGACAAACAAACAATCAGATAGAATATAGAATTTTTCAGCCTCATTATTGTTAATGTACAAATAAGTTTTTATGATTTTCATGCAAAAATAGAAACGTTTTCGGACTTTTATACCTCAGTCAAATATACAAATGTAAATTAAAGATGTCTTATTTTACCAGGTAACACTTAACCTGGGGACCAACAGCTTAAAGGTGACTTCCGAACCACCACCAATGGCCGGGCAGGCGGGCTGCTTGCAAGGACAGGATCGCTCAGCGGTCACTCATCCAAGCAGCAGCCACGCTCGACGTTGCTTGATCCGGTCATCTTGCGATAACCGTTGTACCCGCTACACTACGCCATTGGCAAATGTTAAGTTTATATTTAGATATAGGACAGACATTCAAAAATACAATTTTTTAGCCCCTCGAGGTTCAAGCTCCACTGACGCTCAGTTAGAAAGTATGAATACTATGAATGCCTTTAGAGCAAGATATACAATTAATGCTAAAGAGTAAAAATAAAAGCTAAGAAAATTACGAATTTCCATTTATTCAGGATTGTGTTTACGGTTTTATAGAATATTTTCCCAATTTTTGAATCTGAAAACACGTTATTGAAGGACAGAACATTGAGCAATAGAGGAGTTTTCTTCGATGTTTTCAAGATTGTGCCTACATCGTGGGACAACATAATACAACTAAATCAGACTTCAATGATGTAGCAAATGGATGATTGTTGGAAGACAAATAGCGCACTAGAACCAGAAGACTGCTATTCGGTTGCAGTGCAAACTGTTAGATAGACGACTCCAATATAATCAGTATCCTATTTATTAAGGACTCGAGAGTACCTTCTTAAAATTGCATCGTTTTCTGCCTGTCTGTGTGTCTGTTCGTTTGATATCTCTCGATAGAAGAGCCCGTAGAGATTCGAATTTTGGTAAATATGTTCCTCTTGGCCCGAGGAAAAAGCCATAACGTCAAAATCAAAATTTAAAATTGAGCTATTTTTATATTGGCCTTATGGATAACCATGATGGCAGCAAGAAAACTGCAGAATAGGAAATATTGCAAACAAACTCAATACAAGGATATCACATTTTATCATGTAAAATAATAACACACATGTGATAAAGTGACTTTGTTGGATCGGTTGGTAACACTTTTGTTATTTTCTGTGGGATTATTAGGTTTTCAGATCTATTGGTTTATTTTACAACAAGTAGCGTCACCAACTATTCTTGCGTTATAAATATTATGCTTTAGGTGTAATTTACACGTTACTGAGAAAAACACAATGAAATTATTTATAGACTGCGAAATAGAAGAACACAAAATCCTTAATCGTAGACTGATATTGCTGCTTGAACGAAAATGTAAAATTTAACCTGATAATTGCGCGCTTAACCGTAAAAGTTTTAAAATGACCGTCAACAAGTGATGTAAGCAAGTATGATGTAAATGAAATAAGGATAAAAGAAACACGAATAAATAAGTGCTGTTCTAAGAATTGTTATTGGATTAACATTCTCTCGAGACATCTTTTGACAACCCTTTTACCAACGTATCTACCTTATCTGCATTTATTGCTAATATTTCACGTACAACATTCGCTAATTGAACTTACTAATTATTGCTTTTAGAAGCCTCCAGTCTTCTTCCAGTTCTTCCGTCACTAGCACAAGTCATTATTTTCTTCCAGACTGATAGAAATATTGAAATTTGTCAATATTTTTTTATTATATGACCAGTGTTATAAATATGTTCATATTGTAGTATTTTAAAACTATTGGGGAAGTAATGGGCGGGTTCCTTTTAAATTTTCCATCACGAGACTTTCACATTCTGAAAGGGCGCAGTTGATGAAACAGAACCCTTTTACGGATGAGATTATTTTAAAGCGACTCACAAAAGACTTCACTTTAAAGAGGATATAACCGTTAGGCCAAGATGACGAGGCTTTGAGACTACTGGAAAGTGTTATTGTGAGTCGGAAAATCATCTTTAGGCCGAGCTGTAGCGTTACAGTTTCATTAAATTGTGATATTTATGCTCTCAATCTGTCCACGAGTTATTAAGTACAAGTGGCACTCAGTAGTGCCGACGTGATGTGAGTTAGTTTTGAGATACATATGCTACATGCTACTAAAGTGATCTTTTTGAGAATTTGAATTGTATTTAATTATGTATGATATTATGAGACATCCCTGAAGTATAAGTAAGGTTTGCAATTAATCGTGTCTTCTTCTTGTTGGAAGAATCTGTAGATATTGGGCTCATCGTGACATCGGTGTACTCAAGATGTTTTGTTGTGAAGTTCAATAATGAAACTTGTCCTTAGAGAGCAGTATATGTGATAATACACAAGGTCTTAGCCGACAAGTACGACACGCTTAACTCAGTGTTGCCTTATAATATTGGGATATTGACTAATTCTCACCTCAATAATTGACGATAGAATTGGTGAAAATAATTAGTGATGTTTTAAAATCTTCAAATTTCCATGAATTTTTATTTTATCTTTTCTTTTGAGAATTTTTGTCCCCTTACTTATATTGAAATTTTCAAATAACAAATTTAAACTACTAAATATGAAAAGGAAGTTTTTTTATTATTTATAGTATTTTCTTAATTTTAAGGAAATATGTTTACATGTACATGCACGCTTGTAGACAGATTGGTACTGACTCTCACTGCTAGATTTAGGCGCTACTACGATGATCGTTGCAACACCTTGGCAATAACTACCATATATAACTATACCATATCATATATAACTACCAATCGGTGTGGAGCAAAATCAGTTTGACTACATTGCCAATAATAAATAGAATGTATGATACCACAAGTTCACCCATGAAACCGTCAGACCTTTAGTCCTCAAGGAAAGGGTTTTACGAGGATCTCTGCTATATTGCGTCCCCCACTCCCAGGCCGACCATAAATGTGTCCTCAGTAAATCAGACTTATGCTCACGCTTTACTGTCACGCGCGGTTAGTCAGTCGATCGTCTTATTTTGTACCTCAAGTTAAAAAAAATATTGGCTACTTACGGACAAACTATTGTTGCAAACAAAATTTATAGCTACATTTTAATATTTTTAACTAAACCAGACTTCAACATTGTGTATAGTGATATTCCGCAATAGTGATAGTCCACGATAGTGATATCCCACAATAGTGATAGTCCATGAATTGTGATATCTCTCAATAGTGATAGTCCATGATTGTGATATCTCGCAATAGTGATGGTCCATGATTGTGATATCTCCACAATAGTGATAGTCCACGATAGTGATATCCCACAATAGTGATAGTCCACGATTGTGATATCCCACAATAGTGATAGTCCACGATAGTGATATCCCACAATAGTGATAGTCCATGATTGTGATATCCCACAATAGTGATAGTCCATGATTGTGATATCTCGCAATTGTGATGGTCCACGATTGTGATATCCCACAATAGTGATAGTCCACGATTGTGATATCCCACAATAGTGATAGTTCACGATTGTGATATCCCACAATAGTGATAGTCCACGATTGTGATATCCCACAATATTGGTAGTCCACTATTGTGATATACCACAATAGTGATAGTCCATGATTGTGATATCTCGCAATAGTGATAGTCCACTATTGTGATATCCCATAATAGTGATAGGCCATGATAGTGAAATTCCGCAGTAGTGATAGTAAGAAATAGTGATAGGCTATAATAGTGATATCCCGCAGTAGTGATAACAGCCCAACTCATTAGCCGGAGTCGTATAAATATACGGCAACATAGTAACTTAATTAATATAACGTAAGTTGCAGTGTTGTAAGGAATGAAAAACACTGTATAAACTACTATCCTCATACAAAAGTCTGAGTGAATGCTGGTGAGGTAGAGATGTAGGTGAGAATATTGTGAGAAAGACAACTGGAGAGGAAATTAACTTAGTAATCATTAAGCTAGAGTTCTAACATCTTCGGCGAGCTAAATCCAATTCTGTTACTTTTAGTTATATGATTTTCATTCTTATATAAAGAAATAGTTGTTTTAAAACTTATCCAATAGAATTTTCATTGAACATTGGAACATTCATCCTACGGCTGTCCAAAACGCGTACTATTTTCTTGTTTTTTTTTTTTTATTTTATTTAAACCTTCACAAATACTATACAAATGTGTGTGCAATTGTGTTGTGTGCGAGAGAGCGTTTGAGTGTCCGTAATCCTTCATGGGTCACGTTCTCCAGACAGAGTGTAATATTATTTGTATATTGTGTCCGTTGACACTAAAATAAACAACAAAATTGTTTGACAAAGGATAAACTGTATAACATTGAAGCAGCATTGTTGACATTGCCTTATTACATTGTGAAGGCGCGACGCGAAGCGGCTCAAAATGTCGAGCTCGCAGCTTGATTGATGAAGCTGTCACACGTACCGCGTATGGCGGACAGTCGGACAGACAGACTTGTCATGTTTTGTGCAGGATATCTTGTTTATTTTGGCTCCAGTTTTGCTTACTATTGATTTGCTATCATTTATTGGTAAATTCAAACCTATTTAGAATAAAGGTGTGTTCAACAAATCTCACCAAATCTCAAGTAATGAATATGTACTTGTAGTAATTTCCAATAATTCTTTAAATTTTCTCTTCAGCGTTAAACCACTTAAGCCTGTAACGTAGATTTAAGGATTAGAAGTGGGAAAATATGTTAACGAAGCATTTTGTACTCGTAAACCCCAAAACAATGCTTATTGACACTTTTTATAAAATTGTTTTTTGTTTCATACACAAATTCATATAGTACGATAGTTAAATCTGACATTGTACCTTTTCTAAAATCACTAGTATTGTGCCGTCTTGAAAAAATAGTTTTACGCTGGTCTTGCTTACTCCACAAGTCTACAGTCGTCACGACATTGTGGAAATGAAAACAGGGATGCCCCCTAAATTAGTGTAGTAGAGCTTAATACATGCATTAAGCAACACTTCATTTTATCAAGGTTTAAACATGGTTTGGTTATCAAATTTTATCAAAAATTAAAAATGGCTTTGGGCGTCGAATTTATAGTTACAGCCCTCACTATAAGCTATAACTATTTATTTCTATAAACACAGCAAATCCTTTCAACAAATGGTGACAACCGGTGCAAAAATGTAAATTATATCCCTTCTCAAGGTGTCTGCAATTTTCAAAAATCTAAGATCTAACCGATTTTCTTCTTCCAAGATGACACGACGATCTGTGGTCATGGCATGTACCGATGCAACGATGGAAAATGCATCTCCTCTCATAATGTGTGCAATTTCCAAAATTTAAGATCTAACCGTTTGTCTTTTTCCTAGATGACACGACAATCTGTGGTGTGTGTAACTTGGTAAATCTTAGTTTAACCATGGATCTAACAGTTTGTTTGTTTTGTCCCTAGATGGCACGACGATCTGTGGTCCTGGCATGTACAGATGCAACGATGGAAAGTGCATCTCCTCTCATGATGTGTGTAACTACCAAAAAGACTGCGAGAAAGGGCGAGGACGAATTTCAGGCTTGTCGTAAGTAGTGAACCTTTGTCAATAAGAAACATTTAGTATATAATGAAAAAAATGAGAAGTTTTAGGACTGTTCGTTTGACCTCTTCAATTTCGTTTAGTATCTTTTTTGCCCATGTGGTGTTAGGCTGAACTGCCAGACTCTGCAGGTTTCCCGGACATCTTAAAACAAAAACCTCACTTATCACTGAGCTTCCCTGACTTCTTAACACAGGAACCTAACTTATCACTGAGGTTTCCCGGACTTCTTAACACAGGACCTCACCTACCACTGATGCTTCCCGGACTTCTTAACACAGGAACCTAACTTACCACTGAGACTTTCCGGACTTCTTAACACAGGAACCTCACTTACCACTGAGGCTTCCCGGACTTCTTAACACAGGAACCTCACTTACCACTGAGGCTTCCCGGACTTCTTAACACAGGAACCTCACTTACCACTGAGGCTTCCCGGACTTCTTAACACAGGAACCTCACTTACCACTGAGGCTTCCCGGACTTCTTAACACAAGAACCTCACTTACTACTGAGGCTTCCCCCGGACTTCTTAACATAAGAAACTCAATTACCACTGAGGCTTCCCGGACGTCCTGCTACAGGAACCTCACTTACCACTGAGGCTTCCCGGACTTCTTAACACAGGAACCTCAATTACCACTGAGGCTTCTCGGACTTCTTAACACAGGAACCGCGCTTACCACTGAGGCTTTCCGGAATTCTTAACACAAGAACCTAACTTACCACTGATGCTTCCCGAGCTTTTTAAAACATAAACCTCGCTTACCACTGGGGCTTCCCTCAAAACGTGTTATTCTTATATTAACAATTTACGTGGTCCATCAGTAGACTTTGGATCTCTAAAATGACAGAATGCGCCACTCACAGACCCAATAATATTTGTCCGTAATCTCGCCCTGTGTTTTCTCAAGTTACAAACCGACGTATATCGTTGTTGAAATCCCCAATAATTCAGAAGCTTGCAACTCTCTCATATATTTCCCGATACCTCTGCACGGTTTGCGGCACACTTGATACTCTCGACAGGCTATAAATAAGCGGTCGCGAACGATGGGAGCTTTCTCAGGCACTGCTCAGATGTTATAGACAGTTCCTCCCTCCCCCTCCCTCTGCCCCATACATCAGCACTACCTACACAAATCATCTTGACAGCATTTCTTAACAAGGTGCGAAGTTTGGTTTTTCCCTCTCCCTAGCCTCATTGGTGAAAAATACTTCTAAATCCAACTATAAACACTATAATAATTTAATGGTTTGATACTGCTTTGATAATGGTTTTTAATTGAATGAGCGTCAGTGAAGCCTATCGCTCGAAAAGCTGGAAAGATCTGCACGGTATCTTGAGAAATGTTACATAAATTGTCAATTCTGCACAGGCAACATCGAGTTACAGTGCATGTCCCTTCCTGGGACTTAGTTGAGTGTTAACGAACAGTTTTACATTGGTCTTAAGGGTAATTATAATGGCAACGATAAAATCGCATTGTAAATCAATTTGTAAACAAAACTGAAAACAATCGTATAAAATTTTAACATGTGACATATTAAAGAATTTCGTAGACTGAAATGAGCTATAGACTTTGAGTTGTGCTTGCAACCTCAGCGACATCTGTTATGCCTACCCCTCCTTTGTAATTATTATCATTCGAACAAGTTTCCCATCAATAGGGATAGTCAGCAATTAAGTTCTAAAGTTATTATAATTATACTTACAATATTGCTTTCATGATAATCATTACCTTGTTATAATTAGTTATTATTATTGTTGTATTATCTTTCAATAATCATGTGCGATAAAATTGTTAAAGTTAATAATGTATTACTTTCTGGTTAAAGTAAATTGTTATCATTATTGTTTAAACAAACAAAACATTTTTATATTTTTCGAAATTTGACGTGTTCTCTTACTACTCTCTTCCTCGTCGGCCTCAGAGTTTCTCCAACATTTTGCAAAATGGTTTTGATTTTTTAAGTGTGATGTGTTTTACTATCAAAGTTTTGTTAATGTTGGTTGTTTCAAATTTCCTTTTAATGGTACACATATATTGGTTATGGTTTTTAAATAACTGCCACGAAAAATGGAAACGTATAATGCAATTTTATTTTATCTTCTTCAAAATGCGTCAGTTTTACTCAATACATTGTCATATTTAAGCTGTATTATAGAAGAACAAAATCACAATACAACGCTGTATTCTTTCAACGAGGCCTTCGCGTCAAGAACATTAAGTAGCCGAGAAACTTGCAATTTCCTTTCATCAGGGCATTAAGGGCCTGGTTTCTGTTTACTGACATCGTCCTTCCTTCCCGCCCTTAATGTCTTCATTGAAATCCATTAACAAGTTAAGCTCCAAAGAGACAAAATCTCCTAAATGACTTAACTAATCATAGTGGCTGTAATGTTTATTCTATTCCACTCGCCTACCAAGGTACTCTTTGTAGTGAGACACTGGAAGAACTGTTAAAAAAGATGTAAAATAAGTGCTATTAAAATAAATTACTTTAAATTAATGTTCTGTTTTATATTATACCTATGATAAAGTACGGGTCACTATTTTAATACATTGTTTACTAAATCATCTATGTAATTACTCCTCATCGAATTTGATGATTTTAGTACAATACAGAATTTTAATTATGGTTTAAGTCAAGTTAATATTGTGTTCACAGTGCCTCGCGTATATAGTACTAGATTAGACATGAGGTGAGTAAAGAGGCTAGGCTTCAGTAAGTCCAGGTTTCATTAGGTCCAGGTCCTTGTATTTTGCCAATCGAAGATGCTCCAAGGTGCTCTTAGCTGAAGTGAAATACAAGTTCGTACTGTGTTCACAGTGCCACGAGTATGTAGTATTAGACATTAGGTGAGTAAAGAGGCTAGGGTTCAGTAAGTCCAGGTTTCATTAGGTCCAGGTCCTTGTATTTTGCCGACCGAAGATGCTCCAAAGTGCTCTCAGCTGAAGTGAAATACAAGTTCGTACTGTGTTCACAGTGCCACGAGTATGTAGTATTAGACATTAGGTGAGTAAAGAGGCTAGGGTTCAGTAAGTCCAGGTTTCATTAGGTCCAGGTCCTTGTATTTTGCCGACCGAAGATGCTCTAAGGCGATCTCAGCTGAAGTGAAATACAAGTTCGTACTGTGTGCACAGTGCCACGAGTATTTAGTATTAGACATGAGGTGAGTGAAGAAACCGATCGGGATATGCTCCAAGGTGCTGTCAGCAGAAGTGCTCTCAGAAATGTTGTTATCTTTCAGTGACCACCACAAATCCCAGGAATCTCCGGATGCCATAAGAAGTATTTCGATATGACAACTCCCCCATCCCCCTCTATGTGTGTGGATAACCGCTGCGAAATTGTAATAAAACAACCATACCATAATATAAAACTATTTAACATTGTTGTATACTGCTAATTATTTAGATGACACTATTATTTTAAATCAATTCACTTTTAAATTTATTCTTTACTAGACTTTCTAGTTAACATATAGTACCTATATTTCTTTTAAATTATATGAGAATTTGTAGTGTACCAATGGATACAGTCATTTTTTATTATTATTAAAATTGAAACCTAATGATAAATAACTAAGAGATTAGCGTCACGTCCATCGTGTCCCATTTGGCACTAAGCTGTGAAGGTATATTTACAGCGGATATATTGGCTAACCTGTTGCCGCCACGATAAACTGCCTCCTCAGCTGTCAATTTACAGGGAGAAGGGGAAAGCCATTGCCACCTATGTAGCCAGGCTTCGACCCTTTTCACGGACCGTGATATGTAAATAAGATATTTTGTATTCTAATGAAATTCACTGTATGTATATTTCATTAGAATTTCACTTTTGTATTGTTAAAGCCTAAAAGTATAATGCAGTTCAATACATAATTAAAAGTGAACTACAAATTTAAAAAAAATTAATATACACAATACATTTTTCGGCAGTGTGCAATCTTCAAAGCGTATAAAATAGCAACTGATAAAACAAGTAAATAAATCTCTATGTATGGAGTAATCCAAATGTATGTGGAATTAATATTTTACTGATACAGTTGTATATTTTGACCAGTTTTATCTATGAAATGTAATTACTGTTCAATGGTCGAGGTTATCTTTATTTATATTCAAATTGTTTATAGAATCTCACTTAATTTAATTGAATGCGTAATTCTTATTTTGTATTTAATTTTGTGTATTCTCTTCAATAATTGTGGTTAGAGTTATGAAAATTACAAATGTTCACCTAAAATTTAAATTTCACATTACTCAAATGTAATTATGCTTGTTCGTGTGTAATTTCTCGTATGTATATGTGAATATATTTGTTTTATTAAAGGTTATTTTGCAAACTATGAAAATGTCAAAGTATCGAATCACGTTGTCGTGAAAATTAAAATTAAATGTTCATAACAAAAATGCATATTTTACTTTTAATACTGATTACGACGATATCCTTAAATTGTGGACATATAAATGGGTGACAAGATTGTTTATAGGATCAGTGACAAATGCAAAAACATTTCTCACAATTCTGTCACCAGGGCGACTAATTAAAGTTGGCAGATTGCAATGATATCTCTCTACAACAATTATGTGCTGTATTGTTCTTAATGGAATTAGTAAAATGCTTATCTTAAATTCACAGTATTGTTCGTGAATATTGCACATGTTAAATTTTTATCATACACATTCCGTTGTAACTGCAAACTAAAGGTTTTTGTAATTTTTCCTGTAAATTCAAAAAAAACCACCCATAATGTAAAACTACACGATAGGTTTTTAGATAGTCGTGTTTCTTGATCAGTTTGTTAATTTTGAAGTAAAAAGATCTATACAGTAATAGGATATAAGAGACTAATTATAAAACGAACAGTTTTTTACTGTTTTCTTGTGAAATGAAGATAATTCAATTTAAAACAGAGAACAAAAAATCTCGTCTTTCCTTGTTTAGATTACGAGACGAAATCTCCTCATTCAGACGAAAACACTGGTTCACCTCGGGGCAGAGAGGACTTTTCCAACTCCTTTTCAAACAGTTTATTTCTATTAACCGAACTACTATTTCCAATCTGTACTCTAAACTTTTACACTGTTAACTCCATTAACCCTTACAGTAACAGGTAAGTGTGTGGTAAATATTTTAGAAGTCACCTTTAATGGATTATGTAATATTTCTAAGAATATGTAAATATTCATAGAAAGTATTATTGTTATAAAACACCGTCAGTTGCAAAGATACTTTTTTCTTCTAGCCTTGTGTGTATCTCAAGTAAGTTTAAAAAAGCATCGTGATAGCTTACGTAACTTTACCTCAATAAACTCGTCGTGGAATACAATTCACAAAGGTATTGGTAATGAAATTCAGGGTTTAAATGTAAGAGGCCCAAGCTAAAAATAGTCAAATCGGTTATATTGAGTATTTATACACGCGCACTATATTTATTATATATGTGAATGTTGAGTTTAGCTCCAGTTTACCTTCGTCATGGTGCAGCGTCTGGTATATGACGCTTTCACAGACTTGACTTCTAAAATCTTAAGTCACTTTCGTCTAAAGAGTTCCAAAAAAAGGCGGCGACAAAGAGGCTCAAATTGAACACTTTACATCGTTTCGACACTAGACTACAAAATATAATTTAATATAGATGGAGAGGTATTCTCATTGTCTCATCAGATGCACAAGTAAGTGTAATTGAAATTCCAGACGTTGCACTAATAGGAAGATGAACTGGAGCTAAACTCAACATTGGTAGCGGATCAACCCTTCCCACTATAGTCACTTTAATCGTATTTGTGTTAATACCCAATTTTATACTTCCTTTTGTTAACAATTTCTTTTAGATCATCTATTATAAAAAACTGTAAATATAATAAATATTTATTAAACTTGCTGAACCACGAAGTATGATGAGTGTGACCATATAAATTTGAGTTCTTTAATTTTGAATTCCTACATATCTATGGGGTTTCGATAATTTTAAACAGTAATGTTCTTCAGGAAGCTCTGTTGATTAACAGTATTGTATGGTTAGTATGGAGATATCACTTGACCAATTATACATTTAGCCACCCAGGTGTTACATTTCTAGCGTTCTGAAGTGACGTTTTATTGGTTTGTCCAATAAGTCGCTTTCACCAATAACCCGCGGTCGCACAGAATGCCATGTACATTCTGCTACATGAAACACCCTCGGTTTCATTAGTTGAGTTAAAATACAGTTATACAGGGTGTTCCGTAACTCCCTGGACAAAGGTATACCACGTTATTGCTCAGGTCAAGACAAACATATTTCACCATATGAACATGGGTAGTTTCAATGCCTAGTTTCCAATCTGTCTGTCTGTATGTGTTTTTTATAAAAACAATATATATCCTAAAAACTAAAACATTATATCAAATTTGGCTCAAACGTTTATGATAACAAGGCTAGTTACTGAAAAGATACCATGAAATTATCTTCAGTATTTTTAAAATGGCGACCATTAAACTTTTAAACTAAGAATATCTTAAAAACCAGTTTTTAGAGAATTTTATCACAAATCTAATGATACCAAAATTATTTAAATTTAATAATAAATAACTGATTTAGAGCAGATTTACTGTGACAAAACATGGCCCACATTGAACTTCTCTGCGAATGGCCAACAATAAAGGTGAATAAACCGTATCTCTCGATGTGGGCCATGTATTGTCACAGTAGATCTGCTCTAAATTAATTATTTGTTGTTCGATTTAAATAATTTTAATGTTATTAGATCTGTTCTAAAATCCTCCAAAAACTGTTAGTTTTGTAATTATTGAGGGAAATTTCTGGTTTTAAGATACTAAAAGTTTAAAGTTTTAATGGCCCCATTTTGAAAATACTAACGATAATATAACGATATTCTTCTCAGTAACTGGCCTTGTAATCATAAAAATTTGGGCTAAATTTGTCATAATATAATTTATTAGTTTTAAGATATTAATTCTTTTATAAAAACACATACAGATAGTCAGATCGGAAACTAAGCATCGGACGACCGTGTTCAAACAATGAAATATGTTAATCTTGACCTGAGCAATAACATTGTATACCTTTGTCCAGAGAGTTACAGGACACCCTACATAGTACACAAATGCAGGTTTTAAATTCTCTCAAAACAGTTACATTTAAAAATGTTTTAACAATTTTAATCAAACTTGAACGGCACTGTCTTGTTATGATTAACTGAATGATACAAACCTAGTTGGTTAAAAAGCGTTTTTCAACAATAGTAACGGATTGCAGTTTAAGTTTGAATGCCAATTAAGCTAATTCCGTGCTCGGTTAATCGTATAATACTTACAAACGATTTGCCTTTCTAAATTTTTAACATTTTATAGGCTCATATTTGCTCAGAAACTCGCGTCCGTATCCAGGACAGCACGTTGTTCACTAATATTTTTCTTAGCGACGTTAGACAATGATAAATTATTTACAGTCCGTTTCTCGCAGTTGACAAAGTAGTACAAATCACTTCTTCATGAACAGACTTTTTATGAGAATTTTTATCTTGTGCGAAAATGAAATCGATATCATTGGAAGCCGAACTCTGACAGGGTGGCTATACGCACACAATTTATAAGTTAAGTACGTTTGTGCCACATGTTGGTACTATATTATTTATTAACTTTAGTTTTTGTAATGTTTAATTTGCTGCGTTACTGACTGGCGAAATATTGTTCTACCTGTTACAACAGTGCTGCCAACTTACCCTTTCCCACGCGTCTTTTGAAAATGTAAATGGAATTTCGTTGAGAATTGTCAAACGCACGTTCGAGTGCATATTGGGGTTTCTCTGGCTTGAATTTATCCCTTGCCTTTCTACTACTTTCCCCTTGAACTGTTGATTATTGGGCGCTTTGCCACTATTTACACTCAGAACGCAATTCTCAGTGGAGTTTCATTTATTTACGAACGTGATTTTATTGTTTAAGAAATACAAAACAAAATCCAAAATAATTCCTACAGATGTTGGATCTTTTAGTAGTAATCGATTAAACTATTTTTTTGTTCTACTCGTTTATTCTTAGTTAAGCCTCCTTACTTCTCACATCTGCCTGTAGAGTATTGCTGCCATGATGACTAAAGGCAATTAATACATCATTCAGGGTGTGAGTAGGATAATGCGGGTTAATTAAACAGTTCTAGCAAGGTTCAGTCATAAATTATCGGTTGGTCAAAACATAAATTAAGTATATAGCGGTTTACGTTGGTAAATTTGTTCATTAAAAACAATGCCTGATAGTCCAAAACAATTCATAAACGGTCAGTTTTCTGTTCATCTTTGAACAGAACCATGATCCGGGGCCCTAGAGTCGAAACCCTCAGCATCCAGAGGACATACATACTAGAGTAATTTAGTGCGCTCAGGTTGGCAGCGCACTAAAACTAAAAATCGCATAATTACTAAAAATGCATTGTTGTTAATACGGACTTATATTGTAAGTAACAATAGACTTCCTTTAGGCTTGTGGGGTTTCAAACCAAGTGATATGGTTATATGGGTTTTTTTAAGCACTCTAAGATGTGATTTTATATCCTTACCTTGAAATTGAGACTAAATTACGTCTTGCTCATGGGAGTGTTCCAAATCAAACTGTGTGAATTGTGCAACACGTATTCTACGTGAAGCAAGGTCGTTTTGTGTTAACATTCGATAGTGATCGAAATGTCCCTCGAATAAAGTGCAATAAGTAGAATATTAAACCTTTAAACTCAACCAATGAATATTTGCGAGAGCATCCATGTTCTTACTGGTATCTCCTTAATAAATTTAAACAAATAAAGACTGTTGTGATCCGTTAACGGATTTCTATATGATTTAAAGCTGATAAATATTATAGATGTAATCTAATAATTAGGATGAAAATGTATAGATACAAACTGTAAAATTGTAATTGTCACCGCCGCCGACCAGCATTCTTCGTGGCGGTGTTGGTATAAATATTAAACGCAATAGATGATACTTTTCGGAATTATTCGTTTCTTGAGTATTTAAATTTCAATATTTTTGAAATTTAAAATATTGCAGCAATATTGCATGCTCTCATTTGAGAAAACGGGTTGATGAACAGGTTGAAGCTCTACCAAAATGCCCTATATTGATGTTGTAAATATATTTTTAACTATTATTCATAAACTGTTGATTCTATAATAAAGTGTTTTAACAAAATTTTTAACAAAACAACAAACAAAACAAATAAAACGAACAAGACGAACAAGACGAGTAAGACAAAAAAACGAACCAAACGAAACAAGCGAAACTAACAAAACAAACAAACAAAACAAATTAAACAAACAAAATTATGTAAACTGATGAAAATGAGAAGAGTGCATGAACGTTAAAAACCCACATTTATATTATTATTAGCGGCGTTACTGTCGTGAGTGCCATAGTTTCTAAGCCGGCACTTAACAGACTGGAACTATCTGTGACCGCTACAGGCCACGATCCTCTCAGTAATGCCAACACAACAACTTGAGAGAGCATTTGCTTGTCATCATTCCCCGATATTGGCACCAACAACTTTGTTTAACGCCACGAACTTGTGACTGTTGACGACTCACCAATGTTTATGGAAGTGCTAATATTAGTGATGATGTTTTTGTGGATTTTGCGTTGGTGTGTTTCCATGCCAAATTGACCAATCTTCCCTTCCATCGTACGGGTGGGGAAGATAAAAATTATACAATTGGAGATCAAAATTGTCTCTGGAAAAATAAGACCTCCCAGGGATGTAATTCAGCCTCCCATCCACCGTTCAGTTGGGGAGGATAAAAATTATATAATTTGATATAAAAAATTGTCTCTGGAAAAATAAGACCTCCCAGGGATGTAATTCAGCCTCCCATCCACCGTTCAGTTGGGGAGGATAAAAATTATATAATTTGATATAAAAATTGTCTCTGGAAAAATAAGACCTCCCAGGGATGCAGTTCAGCCTCTCATCTACCGTTCAGTTGGGGAGGATAAAAATTATATAATTTGATATAAAAATTGTCTCTGGAAAAATGAGCCCTCCGAGGGAAGTAATTCGGCCTCCCATCCACCGAGTAATTTTGAAAGGTAAAAATTATATAATTTGAGATAAACATTATCTTTGGAAAAATAAAACCTCCTAGGGATGTAATTAAGTGTTATATTGTTTATTAGGCTGCTCCTAGAAACCAGAAAATTTGAAAACCTCATTATTCCTTCCTTACGCAATCAATCCTTTTGAGTCGGAAGCTACTTCAGGCGTCTAGGATGTTTTGCAGGCCAAGAAGCCTTCCTTGTGCTTTTTTGTGAAGAGGCACTTCTTGCCTCTTGAGAGTACAACTTCTTGTCTCTAGATCTTCTTCCAGTTGAAGTCAGTTTCATCTGCATTGCTTATCTTTCTTATCTTTAGACGCTGAGGAGGATGTCAACCTTTCTTACTTCCCCTCTTCCCCCGCCTCACTTCATCACACTACCATTGTGGTACACGGGCGGAAAACTCTCCACATCCTAAATTTGACTGGACCGTGCTTTGTTCACTGGCTGATTTGGCGTAGTCATTAACTGATTTGTTACCCCTTGAAATACTATCGTTTACTTATGGGACACATTGTATATATTGGCTATTTTACTTGTGCCACCACTGGCATCTCAAAAACTACATATAAAGAAAAGTTAAAATTGGGAACTTAAACTAATTTTACTGCCTTTATAAATATAAATTTAGAGTTGACTCATAAAACTGGCTCATAAAGAGACAGAAAAAACTTCAATGAAAGCAAAGCTCGAGTAGTACATCGAATTAAAGATCTCTTATTACGAGAACACAATGCCGTCAATCCGACCTCAAACGGTTTAATCTATACGAAATAGCAGCGCTTTAAGTTACAAACGTTAGCTTGTTCGTCAAGTTACAAATAGCTCTATTGTCATTCCTTTAATTAGTTGAAATAGTAATAGCCTCACAATCGACACTGGGTAAGAGAAACAATATAAGCTGCTATTTTAATAATAAATGTTGAATGTGTATGAAGTTACAGATCAAATAACAATGGTCTGAACAATGGAACAATAGAGTGTGCGGTCTACCAGTCACACCTAGTGCAGGTGTTAGGTCTGAGCTTACCTTTGTCTGCAGCTTCTGACAACGGACGCTGAGTCCAGTTAAGACCCTGAATAATGAGCGGATTCCATTGTTGTATTGAACAGACTTCCTGTATTCAAAGTATTTATTTGTATGCAATCAGCGCTTTCCATCGCCTTTCGATACTTTTACATTAACCCACTTAGCAGGTCAACCGTGGCTCGCCTGTTGTATTCATTCGGTTATTTTAATCGAATGGTTCGATAGTTTTCATCCGAATGAACAATTCGATAATACACTTTATTTAACAAAACATATGATCCCTACTTATTAGTTACAGTAAGTAGTCTGCCAAGTAACCAATAAACAGCAAGAAGTAACTAATTTGTTGCGAATTTTTAAAATGACGATGAATATGAGGAAATTATGTGATAAATTTCTAGATATACATTTGGGTTTGGTTACTGCCTTCACAAAAGCGGAAGCTCACTGCTATCTGCGCAATCTATAAATATTGTAACGTATTTCTGATGTGTAGGTCTAGGCCATAGTTGGATTTATTATTTTATAATGTTATTGTTAAATTTACCTTATTTAAAATTATAATGTATTATTATGGTTTTAAATGTATTATAATTCCTGTTTTGTACGATTAATATATAATATTATTTGGATAATATATCGAATAGTTCGATAATAACACTCGAATAACGAGTGTAGGCCGCTTATTAAAGTCTCCCCTGAGATTGATTTAGTACTCGACTACTAAAATCTTTAGATGCTTGCCATTTTCAAACCTCTACTTTGTTTGTTTTTATAACATTGTGCTCGTCTTGTGAAGGTAATAAATCGAAATTCCAATGGCGCGGTGTAGCGGTTAAGGTGGTTATCGCAACATAACCGAATCAAGCAACGTCGAGCGTGGCTGCTGCTTGGATGGGTAGCCGCTGAGCGGTCCTGTCCTTGCAAGCAGCCCGCCTGCCCGGCCATTGGTGGTGGTTCGGAAGTCACCTTTAAGCCGTTGGTCTACAGGTTAAGTGTTATAGAGGGCTTATTAGCCCTAACCTCGTCTGCTAAAATAAGACATACTTTGACTTTTATGACATGGATGGTACCCATCTCTCATCCGGACGATACAGAAGAGGAGGAAACATGTTCGATCATGATGTGCAGAGTCAATTTTCTGTGAGTCATACACAGATCGAAAAGTACTAAGCTGTCGCTGAACTTAACATAAATATAGGCATTTAAAACCGTAAATGCCCGCCCATTCAGCGTAAATATCGAAGTCTCTAATCTCCAGATACCGCTACGCCGCCGCCGTCGGGCCTACATGTCGGTTTCACGAGAAGCACTCAAATCCGCAATCTCCTTTATACAAGCTGGGCTCATACTGCCGTTCTCTCCCTCTACCATTTGTTCATTCTCACGAATTTTGAAGGAAACAGGATTTTTTCCGGACATTTGCCACCGTTCAGTGATACAACACAATCGGTAACACTACGTTTCGAGATCTGCAATCTGATCTCTTCTTCAGGAAAGTGACTAATCTGGTCAGGAGTTCTATTTGGTTGGCCGGTGAGTGCATATCAATTCTTACCTTTATTTTGTAGTTCAGTTTTAATATCATGTGTTTTTATTAAGTACATGTTCTAGAGTTAGTGTGCATACAATAGACACACAACATGGCTGTGACTTATGCGTGTCACAAAAGCTGTACTTTAACTGCGGTCATGCATCAGTTTAGTCATTTACGTGAAAAAGAGATCAGGTTGCAGATCTCGAAACGTTGTGTTACTGATTGTATCGTTTCACTGAACTATGTCAAATGTCCGGAAAATCCTGTTTCCTTCAAAATCCCTCCAACGTCAATAACAAACTTCTCACGCATTTCATGTGTGGCTGCAATGTATAATATTAAATTTGAAGTTACAATTAAGAATTTGAGAACGATAAGTTTGTTCTTGGTCTTGTTATGACGACTCTTCAATAGATGCCGTACGGTTTTACGCCTATAAGTACAAAAGTATTTCCCAAAATCCTTATTAAAATACATATTTTTGTTATTGGTAAAACGTATCATGACCTAGTTGATAAATAAACTGTTTAAATATAAACGCCGCACAATTTTAAACGATTACTATATTTAAACTCTGAATTTATTTAAAGTGGTTTTTTAGACTTCTGTTGCTTAATTTATTTTGTGATAGATATGTACATTACTACATACTGTAAATCACCGTAATAACGAAACCTTATGAGGTATCAATAACACAAAATCAAATTTTACTGTAGTTATCTAGAATTTCAATCAGCATTGCTCTCTTGCACATTGACTGTAAGCTAATTAACCTTGTAAGTGTTGTTTTACAGTTTTGAACATTTGAAATTTTGCTATCACGAAACCAATTACATACGTGTACCGATAAAGTGAAAAATTATTCTAAATTGCTCAAAGTGTCCTAATACTGTTTTATTTTTATACAAATTTTGTATTAAACTTGTGGCAAATGGACGACGGTAAACTTTATGGCAAATGGACGAACGAGAACACCGATCTTGAAAGTTTTGCTTCAATTAAGGTCACTTACAAACTCATTTAAAATGTGTTTAATTACGATCACCGCACCAGTTGTAATTTTTAATCGGTTAGAAATTGCGGTAGTTTTGTATCGATTAATGTTACAATCCCTTGCCAAGTCTTGAATCTCGACAAAGCTGCAGGGAAGCGATCCAAATTTAGGATTAACTGTACCAGCCTTGTGTATGTATACGAAACAATTCTACATGTTGACAGACTCAATTTTGACACTTACAACAATTTCCATGACTACAACACACGTAAATGCCTCCAGATATGTTCTGCCATCGAACAGCCCTCTTTGAAGAAAACCGTCCTACATAGGACGAAAACTTTCAAAATCAACTGCTAGAAGACTTCCAATTGCTAACTGGAAACGCACTGAAGAAAGCACTTCAAGAATTCCTTGTCAAGATCCACTCTACACCCTGGAGGAGTTCCTGGATTCAACAAAACCTAAGTGACTTTTCCTATTACATTAATATGTTTTGACTATATTACTGTACTTATGTTCATGTAATAAAGAAATATTGATTGATTGATTGGTTAATTACAAGTGATTGAAACTCACAAACATGGGAAGGATGTCGATTCTGAGTCATACAAACATTTCTAGTAAATATTCTTTTTATTCTGCAACAGGCTTCGCGTTGCAAGCAACTTTTAAAACTATAGCTCATTCCATCCTCGAGATGTCCTGCAGGCAGATAGAAAGACAGCAAGTCGTACAGGAATGTTTACATATTCTCTAGCAGGCAAAACAGAAACTGTGTTAGCCTAATGAGTCATAGCCTTCAGATTCTCAGCAAATTCCATGGCTGGACATGCACATCATGTAAAACACTCTTGTGTACGTAGACATGAAGTTTCCCGCAAAATTTGAGGTCAACAGATGATGCCTTTCTCGAGATGTTGCCACATAATGTACTCCCATATTTGTTCGTTTTATTAGGTTTCATACCAGTGTCCAAATAATATAAGTTCCATTGAGCTATGGAGGGTACTCCATCATAAGAGTGACCTAAAATCAAATATTGTCACCTAGCTTTAAACCTAATCATTGACTTTCCACTCTTTTCTGTACTCTATTAGTATAAGTTACATGTTAAAATGTCAAATTATTGGATTCAATTTGTATACAAATTTATTTATTCTGCTATGTTTCGTTGCCACCAAGTTAAGCTATAAGACGAACGTAAAATATTCGCTAACGCTCAGCCAAATGCCATGGAGTGACATACACCATTATCGAACTCAGTGTTAATAATATATAAATGAAGCTTCATGCAAAGTTTCAAGTTTATAGGCCAGTTCGTTTTCGAGATATCAAGCGGACAGACATACAGACAAATTATATTTTTCCAGCCCCCTGAGTTTTTCCCTAAAGCTCAGTCAACAAAGCGTCTATGAAAGATATATAAACACCTACATAAGGTAAGAAACTGTAGCTTGTCTCTACTCCGGTGTCTCTGTCTCTGTACGGTCGGTATTGTCTCTATAAACGCTTGAGTGCATATTTACCTGCAGGGCTGGTGTGCTACCCCAGTTAGAAATCCAATAACTACTTCA
Source organism: Homalodisca vitripennis (assembly GCF_021130785.1). Classification (NCBI taxonomy): domain Eukaryota; kingdom Metazoa; phylum Arthropoda; class Insecta; order Hemiptera; family Cicadellidae; genus Homalodisca; species Homalodisca vitripennis. The sequence goes on from NC_060208.1 coordinate 14,265,841, forward strand.
ACTTGTTTCTGTTCATTCAAATTATATGTATTTCAGTTATACGCTTTTGAATCGCAACGTTTTGCAATTTTCTATTCATTTGCAGATTAACTGCTAACCACGAATACTCGTAGGTACCAACTTCGTTTCCTGTGTATATATATAAAACTTTCCTATAGTAAATTGCGTAAAATAAGTGTCACCGAAGCGCTCGCAACATTGCGAAACACGCTATTACATACAGTACTTTCTCCGAGTAACGAGCACAAAACCTAACGATTCCTGGGAAGAGAGTTTGTTTGATAATAATGAGTAAAATCAACTCCGATGAGTTTATATGGAGGCTGAGTTGAGTCAGAAACGAGACGGAAAGCCAAGGAAATCCGGCTGCATAACGAGGCCGATCATTTGCGAGTGGATACCGGGATTATCCTTTTCAAGGATTTGATATTTTCTGTATACAGTCGCTGATTATACTTAATTTTCTCCTGAGTGAGGAATGTCTTTTTTCGTTTCATTCTTAATTGATAAGAACCTAATTTTTTTACTATTCTATTTGGATCGGTGTACAATAAAAGAAAAAGAATAAATCAATTTCGAAGCAAACACCTTTATTTAGGGGCACCCTCAGTATAATCGAGGTTGTTGATATGCAAATATTGACGATTCTACAGTAAAACTTTGCCTTTGACACTTGATTGAAACTTTGGTCTACTCGTATAGCTCTCGCATTTGCTATTCTACCTTATTGACGTCATCACTGAACTGTGTTGTACCATCGGCTTGGATGAGGGAAACTGAAGGGGAAGAGCTGGAAGGTAGGAACTGAGTGTTGAGCTTTTGCGGAGGACATCTGCTTACCGCGCAACAAGGTTTCAATTTCTACTTATTTCGTAGTAAATAAACTATTTCGCGCAATTTGGAGATCTTAACGAGGAAAAATGTCTATAATGTAAACATTGTTCAACAATCGAACTTCTGTATGAATTATCTTTAACGCAACTGACAACAATAATCTTCAGATTGTCGCTGGTTATCGGGATCACTGTGCTCCAATTTTTCAGAGACTTGGGATCCAGACTGTTTTCGGCTAATATATTCTTCAGAGCCTGGTTTATATAAGAGAGAACATAAACTCTTTCCAATCTAGAGCGGACACACACTTACACCCTCCGTGGTTTAAACAATAGGAACTTACCCTACTGCCGGCTTAGTAAGACAAGGGACTGTTTCCCAGTGCTGGCACTCAGGATGTTTAACTCCCTGAGGCCGTTCAATGTTTGGGAGAAAAACGTATTTGAAATAAAAATTAAATTATGGTTACTCTCCAAATCATTCTACTCTCATGGTGAGTTTTTTTGCTGTTAAGGTGGAGGAATGGACGCATATCTCGTGTAGTACCGTCATCTTGCCTAGAGTTTTATTTTCAATAATATTTATTAATTTTAAGTCCAATGACGCAGTCTATCCAGCTAGTCTGGTCAAAAATGCAGTATTCAAGTATTCACATTATCCATTGCTAAAAATGTTATTTTCCATGTATATCCCCCCACCTATACGGACATTTAATATTGTATTGATACTCTATAAGTAATTTGTCAAATAACTTACAAATCTTGCCGCGACGATTGTTTACGTTTACAAGTTTAAATCAAAATTAAGTTTCAGAAGCCAATCTGAAACTAAGGACGCTGGTGTACCTGTATTCCTACCTTCTATCGAATAGTAAATGACCCGTCCCACTCTAGTTCAGTTACAACTTCGCCGAGTACCGGCGAGTGTGCTCAACAGATGTCGAACGTTGAATATTTCAGGAGGTCTGCAACTGATGCATTATGCATGCTGATTCTACCATTCAACAGTTCCAGCTCAACAGTTAAGCCGCGATGCACGTCACCGTGAACCGTACTTATAGTACATTACTGGATTGCTACCGTTGACAGTTCTCGATCTGACGTCAACACTCATTGTCAAAGAGCGGAGGAGAGTTTCATTCAACAGATGTCGAACGTTGAATATTTCAGGAGCTCTGCAACTGTGGCATTATGCATGCTGATTCTACCATTCAACAGTTCCAGCTCAACAGTTAAGCCGCGATGCACGTCACCGTGAAGCGTACTTACAGTACATTACTGGATTGCTACCGTTGACAGTTCTCGATCTGACGTCAACACTCATTGTCAAAGAGCGGAGGAGAGTTTCATTCAACAGATGTCGAACGTTGAATATTTCAGGAGCTCTGCAACTGTTGCATTATGCATGCTGATTCTACCATTCAACAGTTCCAGCTCAACAGTTAAGCCGCGATGCACGTCACCGTGAAGCGTACTTACAGTACATTACTGAATTGCTACCGTTGACAGTTCTCGATCTGACGTCAACTCTCATTGTCAAAGAGCGGAGGAGAGTTTCATTCAACATATGTCGAACGTTGAATATTTCAGGAGGTCTGCAACTGTTGCATTATGCATGCTGATTCTACCATTCAACAGTTAAGCCGCGATGCACGTCACCGTAAAGCGTACTTACAGTACATTACTGGATTGCTACCGTTGACAGTTCTCGATCTGACGTCAACACTCATTGTCAAAGAGCGGAGGAGAGTTTCATTCAACAGATGTCGAACGTTGAATATTTCAGGAGCTCTGCAACTGTTGCATTATGCATGCTGATTCTACCATTCAACAGTTCCAGCTCAACAGTTAAGCCGCGATGCACGTCACCGTGAAGCGTACTTACAGTACATTACTGAATTGCTACCGTTGACAGTTCTCGATCTGACGTCAACTCTCATTGTCAAAGAGCGGAGGAGAGTTTCATTCAACATATGTCGAACGTTGAATATTTCAGGAGGTCTGCAACTGTTGCATTATGCATGCTGATTCTACCATTCAACAGTTAAGCCGCGATGCACGTCACCGTAAAGCGTACTTACAGTACATTACTGGATTGCTACCGTTGACAGTTCTCGATCTGACGTCAACACTCATTGTCAAAGAGCGGAGGAGAGTTTCATTCAACAGATGTCGAACGTTGAATATTTCAGGAGCTCTGCAACTGTTGCATTATGCATGCTGATTCTACCATTCAACAGTTCCAGCTCAACAGTTAAGCCGCGATGTACAGTACATTACTGGATTAGTGAATTCCGGTAAGGGAGTGAGCTGATGAAGTTGAATGAATTTGAAGCGATCAAGACCATCTTCTGATATGTATCTTTTTAAAAGATATATTTCTTGGTGGGATGGGGAAATGAAATGTTTAACTTCTTTAGTAACGTCTCGTGGAATTGTCAATTTTTTTCGTCGCCACCAACTGCGCTCTTTCGTGGCCCCTGCTGTGGGGGTTTAGTCGACTGTGATTCCTACTTTTCTTCTCACAATTAGATATAATCTGGAATCTGCAACATCGCTCGCAGTGGGGATCTTCAAGTAACAGATGTTAAATAATTGTATCAACTATGTTTCTACAACTCGGCGTACTGGACAACTTAAATTATAGTCCAATTTACAGAAAATTACTCCCGGTCTAAAGTTTTTGTTCAGGGACAGTATTTTAATCCATAGACGCCACCATGTTTAATTGTAACAATTACGACTGATTTATGTATTCCTGCATGCAAATTTATACCATAATTCTATGTTGTTTCCAGTTGTCTAGATATACTGGATGCTTACTCGATTTATGGTAATAAAATAACAATTATTTTATTTTATAATGTTGCAAATTAAAAATGAATGCTCTACTGAACATGTTAAAGCGTAAAGAAATAATATTCCAATTAATGGGGGGATTGAATGTCGTAACCACTCAATGAGTGTGTTCTTAGACCTGTCCAAAGCATTCGACTGCGTTGACCACGGTACGCTGCTTGACAAACTTGAGTCCCACGGTATTCGAGGCGTGCCTCTTAAATGGCTTTGTTCGTTTTTAACTCACAGATCCCAAGTTGTTCAGATATCTAGCAAGTCGTCCAAACAAATAGAACTGAGTTATGGAGTCCCACAGGGATCCATCCTCAGTCCTGTGCTTTTCCTGCTTTACGTCAATGATCTTAAATCATCGCTTCTGCATGGAAAATTAGTGCAGTTTGCCGATGATACGACTCTCTTTTTCAATGCAACATCAAGTGAAGTGTTGGAACAACAGGCTTATGTTGATATCAACAACTGTGTCCAATACTTTCACAGCCTCAATCTTACAACAAACTCTTCAAAAACCAACGTTTTGAATTTTGCCTTGCGCACCGCAGGCAACCAGTGTGGGCCTGCCATTTTGTTAGATGACTCCACACTGGAAGAAGTCAGCTCTTCAAAATTCCTAGGAATGCACCTTGATCGAGGGCTGACTTGGAATGAGCATATTGACTATGTTTGCGCCAAAGTCTGCTCTGGAATTTTTGTTCTGAGATCTTTAGCCAAATACTGCCCGAGTCAGGTACTGATTACGGCGTATTATGGACTGATTTACCCCCATCTGTCTTACGGTGTGGTCCTTTGGGGAGCTTGCGCAAACACACAGTTTCAAAGAGTATTCAGACTTCAAAAAAAAGCAATTCGAATAATCGCCAAAATCAAATTTTAGAGAGTCGTGCAGGGAAGCTTTCAAGAAATTGCAGCTGCTGTTGACTCTGCCGTGCCTCTACATTTTGGAAACAACATTTTTTTGTGTGAGTAAATGTGCCTTAACCAGAGGCCGAGACATACACATGTATGAGACACGTGGGAGTGCTAACTACCGAACTGGGAGACACAGAACGGTGGTTTATGAGCGCCTGCCCTCGCAGGCGGGTGTTCATTTCCTCAACAGACTGCCCAATTCAATTAAAGATGCCCCAACGCCTAAGGCGTTAAAGACTCGCCTTAAACGCCTATTGGTGTCACAAGCATTCTATAATGCAGGTGAGTTTTTGGCATTCGACTGGGAGACCGCCCAATTAGAAGACTGACTCCGCTGTACTAAGTGGGTAGCATTGGCGATGGATGAAAGAGGCGTAACTGCAAAATTGTATGTGTGAGTGTGTATTGTTGTATGAATGTTAGAAATTTTAAAAAACCCCATGACGTTTGCCATACAATGTAAATATTGTCTTCGCAATAAAAAAGATTTGATTTGATTTGATTTGATTAATGGCTAAGTGCCCTAGTTATTACTTATTAAACTATATATATTCTTTTGTTACAGCGCCCCCCGACTGTGAAAGTGGACAACTATCCTGTGGGCAGTACGTTTGGAACAAGACGTACTGTATCCCGCCGCAACACAGATGTGATATGACCGTGGATTGCGTGGACGGCACGGACGAGGCAGACTGCAGTAAGTATATCGACAGTGTTAAAACATTAGATGGTACAGACCAGATTGGACTCACTGGCTCGCAATGACAAATCGTCCCGGTTTAATACGGTTTACCCTTCACTCCGTGCAGGTACAGATGACACACAGCTGTATCGAGGTACAGACCAGATTGGACTCACTGGCTCGCAACGACAAATCGTCCCGGTTTAATACGGTTTACCCTTCACTCCGTGCAGGTACAGATGACACACAGCTGTATCGAGGTACAGACCAGATTGGACTCACTGGCTCGCAATGACAAATCGTCCCGGTTTAATAGAGTTTACCCTTCACTCCGTGCAGGTACAGATGACACACAGCTGTATCGAGGTACAGACCAGATTGGACTCACTGGCTCGCAATGACAAATCGTCCCGGTTTAATAGAGTTTACCCTTCACTCCGTGCAGGTACAGATGACACACAGCTGTATCGAGGTACAGACCAGATTGGACTCACTGGCTCGCAATGACAAATCGTCCCGGTTTAATAGAGTTTACCGTTCACTCCGTGCAGGTACAGATGACACACAGCTGTATCGAGGTACAGACCAGATTGGACTCACTGGCTCGCAATGACAAATCGTCCCGGTTTAATAGAGTTTACCCTTCACTCCGTGCAGGTACAGATGACACACAGCTGTATCGAGGTACAGACCAGATTGGACTCACTGGCTCGCAACGACAAATCGTCCCGGTTTAATAGAGTTTACCCTTCACTCCGTGCAGGTACAGATGACACACAGCTGTATCGAGGTACAGACCAGATTGGACTCACTGGCTCGCAACGACAAATCGTCCCGGTTTAATAGAGTTTACCCTTCACTCCGTGCAGGTACAGATGACACACAGCTGTATCGAGGTACAGACCAGATTGGACTCACTGGCTCGCAACGACAAATCGTCCCGGTTTAATAGAGTTTACCCTTCACTCCGTGCAGGTACAGATGACACACAGCTGTATCGAGGTACAGACCAGATTGGACTCACTGGCTCGCAACGACAAATCGTCCCGGTTTAATAGAGTTTACCCTTCACTCCGTGCAGGTACAGATGACACACAGCTGTATCGAGGTACAGACCAGATTGGACTCACTGGCTCGCAACGACAAATCGTCCCGGTTTAATAGAGTTTACCCTTCACTCCGTGCAGGTACAGATGACACACAGCTGTATCGAGGTACAGACCAGATTGGACTCACTGGCTCGCAACGACAAATCGTCCTGGTTTGATTGAGTTTACCGTTGCTCGGTTCGACTTTTATAAAGAAGTTGTCTGTCTCTCTTTGATCTTTATACGTATTTTCCTCCTTTTTGTGTGCAGTCGAATGTTCTTTGTTTGGTAAGTCTGCAAATGTTGTTTTATATTTTCTCTGTTTGTTGAGGCGTATATTACCATAACTTTTATTGGTGTCTTGTCTTAAAAAAAATTTTAATGTGTCAATAAATGTGAGCATTCATGATATGTTATTACTGTTTCTACATAAGGTACACGTAGTCTGTATTATTAATAATCTCTTGACGTATGGTTTAATAAGGTACGAAATAAATTTCATACCCATAATAATTGTGTCATATAAAATGTGAAATCGTTCTAAAATGTTCAAATTAGGTTATGTAGTTTAGCCAGTTTAAGTAACATTTTCATTAAAAGTAGTGTTCAAAATATACTGTAAACTAAGGGACATTTATATATGTCCTTTGTCTGCTTTATCGTATGTTATAGATAAAAATACTAACTTGTTAAAAAATGTTTAATACTCTTTCGCCAATAATTGTTAGCGAAATAGCATATAAAGTTTTAATATTCACGCAGTTCATGTATTACAGTATTTTTCATCATTTTAGTACAGAAACTTACTTTCTTGTTGTTTGTTACATTTAGCCCATCCTGCTGTAACAGTGATATGAAATTAAGTAAATATTTGAGTAATGGGATTTTCATTACATTACTTACTTATTAAATCCCAACCAAACACTATCACTAAATTCTATATATTGAGATTCTTTAGAACTAAATGTGGGTTTTAATTCTTTTTACTAATACCTTCCAATTGTAGTTTTTAATGTCTCAGAGTACAATATTACTTTTCATCCGTAGACAATTGTTTTACTTCCTGCGCAAAATTGAATAAATATTACAAAAACCGTAATGTTACAAAACTTTAAAACATTAATGTTTGTACTAAGTTTCAGGTTTAAATTATATTTCTTTAAAATATTAAAAATTTTAAGTAGAATACGCGCAATAATCCACTTCTTTTAATATTTGTAATTATTGTTTTGACTCTTAGGTACATTTGCTTAATCGGATTTCACCCGTTAATGATTTTCTCAAGGCTATCAAGGAGTGAGTTTTGACTCAATTGTGAGGAAAATCGGTTAATATTTGCTGCCTGCAGAGCCTTCTTCCGCACGCATACAAGTCTAAAATGTGTTCTAGAGCCTATGATTTGTCCGTATTTCATCAACCACAGTTCGGCCACGATAACTCGTTTTCCCTTTAAGCCTTTGCAAAAATAGTTTTATTTGGAAAAGGAAAAGTAAATTTCAGCTCCTTGTTAACCCACTAAAAGTAACAACTCAAATAAATTTTTAACCAATTTTTCTGTTTACAGTGATTTTCAATAATTTGAAAAAATACAACGCCTTCAAATCCCGAACAATAAGCAATCGGCGTACTCATTGTTATTGCGTACTGTCGATTGAAGGCGCTATCTTCCCCAAAACGAGAATAATTATTCATGGTCTCCTCCAAGAACACTACAGTTTTCTTAAAGCAATTAAATTACACTTTGTTAAGTAATTATTAATTCAAAACTCGTTTTATTACTTAGCCTGATACGTAATGGTGTGAGCATCTGTTCTCATATGGAACCATAAATAAAAGAAACATGAAAGCGTCTAATTAGGGAAATGCATTTTATTATTTATTTTATGTTATTCTTTTTATATAAGTAGAAAACTACAGTTTTCGAGCAATTTAATAATAAAAGTTTAAAACTGTCGCCATTTTGAAATTATAATTGAATAATATTTTTATATTCCGGTAGTTTACTTAGGATACAATTTGAGTACCAAATTTCAGTGATGTATCTTTAACCGCTTATAAAATAAGTGTTTTTTTTTTTATATAAAAAACATATTAATAGACAAACAGACACACTAAAATAATATTGGGACATGTATCTAATTTAATGTTTTTCTTGTTTGAATTACCTAAACCAATTTTCAAAATATTGGTCACCATTTATGACACACTGCATAATTTTGGTTTTACAAATGAAGGACCGGATTTAAAAATAAAGGCAAATAAAATAAATGTAATAATAAAGACTAAGTACTGTATTGTATCATCTTCTACCGTAATCTACTAAAATTAAGTTAAATATGCCGCAGTTTCAAAATGTTGAAGTTAACAACATCGGTTAGCTTCGCGAATAATATCGCGGCCTACAAAATTGGACTGTAGTTACAGAATTGGACTCTCTGGATTGTAACTAACCCCTCACATCCCCTGCGTTTGATTAGGTTTGCCATTCATCTCTCGGCTCTGCAAAACTGACAAATTCCCTCTCGTGTCACAATAAAAGTGATGGCCTAACAAATATACTAGTCAGTTTTTTAGTATAAATTACAATTTACTGGGTTTTTATTAGAGCGAACGTTTTTTAATCTCCTTAATTTCTGTGGGAAATTAATAAAAGTTGTAATATTTAATTACGTAAGAACAGTTTTTGAACTGAAATCCCTGTACAATCAAAATATCTTTTAAATATGTCAACACTAGCGACATATGTTGTGAGCTTTTAAATCAGACACACACACACACACACACACACACACACACACACACACACACACACACACACACACACACACACACATACAGTTTTACCTTTATCGGACCACCATTATTCGAGTTTAAAATTATTTTCTATGCAGAATATAAATGAGAAAATTAAAATTACTGTTACTAATCTTATTAATAGCTTGTTTTCTTGTCAAATTTTACTCTCTCCTTGAATATAGCGTTGATTACAAGTGAAGGCTTGTAAATGTAAAAAAAAAAAAAAAGACTGTGGTTTAAAAAAGTGTGGTTTAAATTTCCCAAAAAGATTTTAGTATCTTGTGCAAACTGTGTTTGTGTAAATGTAACCTTCAAGTATATATATTTTTTTTTTATTCAAGTACAGATATTTCAAGTACAGTACTTGAGAATTTACATACTTTCTTAACCTCCTTTTAACTTAATGTTATTGAACATTTTTGTTTTACAATCTTGTTTTATTAATATTCACGTTTTCTAAAAACTACAATGACTGTGTATAAATGCGGAACACGTTGTATTGAATTCTGACCGTCATTAAATTAATTTATTTGTAATATAACTGTACAGATTTCGTTACACACTATAAATATTTAATCGTGTTTCATTTTAACTTCTACTGTCTCAAGAATGACTGAACTACAATGTTTAAATTCCTCTATTAAGATGTATTGTTGTAAAAAATATATGCTAAGTAACTAAATTAAAACAACTCTCCACGATCTCCTGGCTTTATTTCGCGTCAAGTTGTGAATAATAAACGCCGCTTTGTCTATTTAAAACTCTGCATTTATTTTAAGGCGTATTATGTTACGTTACAGTTGTATTCCCTGCACTGGTGTGACAATTCTTTTCGATTGTGAGCTTATAATACATAAAAAACAAAACTAGAGTGTTTATATTTAACAATAAATATATATAAGCAAAAAAAGTAAGGCAGTCGCGGGACTGATGTACAGAAACGACTACTTCCTATAACGGGCTGTGAATATATATCTTGAAAAAGTAAGGCAGTCATATTTTCTTTACACTTACTTCTGTTTTCTGCCTTTTGTAAATTACAAATTCTGCTTCGCTGCTTTCAGAGCTTTTATCACCACATTTTTTTATTTGGTCTTGTGGATGAATCGGAATAATTAATTTATTGTCTTCATTCGCTTCCATTACAATTGTTAGCTGAAAAAGAAATAAACAAATATTTACTACCTGTGGATCCAAATAATAAAAATATATCCGCTTCCGTCACAGCTGATACAGACACGATTGTCATTGCCTAGATGTTGACTGCTGGAAGTTTCAGTAAAACATGCTTTAAATGGCATGTTTTATCATGTTAGATCAGATATTTATATAGTTAACGGTTTGTTTACGTTTCTGTAAAACTGTCATTCTACTTTGAAAGCATGTGGAAAACAACCATGCGTGATGTTCCGTGATGCGAAACGAAAGTTTTAACCCGTGCAAAACATACATCTATAGACCACCGAAGTATAGTCACTTCAAAAAAATATAAACACGTGGTAAAATAGTAAATTTTTATTTACAAGGATTAATTAAGTTTTACGTGGAGATTATGACTTAAGACAGAGTTTTGAGTCGAATCTTTTATTGCACAATCCATTAATTTTTACTAAAGAGTTGTCCATAAATTTTTACCTCTTAATAGGAGATTTCGATGCTGTATGTTAATACGGAGAAATGTAGCCGGCAGGTTAGCCAACTGCACGGCACAACTGATAATGTCCACCGTGATAAAGCTGCCAACCCCACTCACAGGACCGTATCGACTATCGATGGTATCGACTGACAATCGAGATACAGTTGACAACCGGGATTGGACTAACTGAACCGTAACAATCAATCGTGCTGGTTTGATTGAGTTTACTTTTCATTCGGCCAGACTTTTGTCGAGACATCAAGGCATTGGTCTGGGTTCGTGCTGGCAGTTTCGTCAATATCATTTATCTCTTGTCGTATTTTCGTCCTGAATAACTCACCCCCCGCTCTTGTAGACCAGTCATTCTTCACTCGAGTCCAATTTTTATGTCCACCCCTTTAAGAATAAACTAATTTCAAATGCATGTTGAAAATCTTGTAAGTTTTCATTATTGAACATCGATTTGGTACATTCACTTAAATTATTTTGACATCGAAGTGGGTTGAAAGTTGAGTCCATCCTCATGTAATGCTCATCATTATTCTCACTCGTAAACTCGGCATTTTAAAGGACTGAAGTGGAGCTTAGACGACCAAGTAGATTGTTATTATTCAATAATACTGATGGATTGACGCTGTCCAAACATTGATAAAGGGTCAGTATTTTCCAAGAATGTCAACATTTGAAAGATCTAAAAACTCATTTACACTGAAAAAAGGATTCCTCAGTAGCCAACTGTACAATTTTGTTTTAAAACATTTAAAATCAGTATAACCATCATTTATAGGAAGTTTGTTGGAACATAGTACTTATTCCTATTAAGAATAAGAGTTTTGTGTCTTGCTAAGCCTAACATGAGGTAAATCAAGTAGGGTAAATCTCTGTATCTGGTGTTGTAGTTGTAAATGTCATTCCTAAACAAGGAAGAATCAATCCTCAGCTTAACTCTCTAGACAATAAAATAAGTATTAAAATATGTAATAAAATATGTACACCGGAAGTGTAATGGATTTCTTCGGGAGACATGGAGAATATATGAAACTGGATGTATTTTTAAAATATTTCAGAAGTGCTTCGGGGAAGTTTAAGCACACGTAACTATCACAAAACACTTAATTAATTCACGTCGAGTATTCATCGAATATTCTGTTGCAGCGTACCGGAAGTGCCAGCAGGACGACTTCCACTGCTCGGAGGCTCACGGAGGAGGACCTTGCCTGCCCAAGGAGAAGCGGTGTGACGGCTACTACGACTGCAGGAACGGTAGAGACGAGGAGAACTGCGGTCCGAACCACGGCACATCCTGTGCGGTCACACAGTTCCGCTGTAACAACGGACAACGCTGCATCGACTCCTTCCTCAAGTGCAACCACCGCAACGACTGCGGCGACAACAGTGACGAAGAGAATTGCCGTTCGTATAGCCTATTCGCTTATATGTATTATAAGTAATCCGCTTATAATCACCCCACTACATCATTAACGGGATGAAAAAGGGCCTGTGTGTGTGTGTGTGTGAGAGAGAGAGAGAGATATTCTGTATGACATCATTTTCAATATACAAGATTTGAATTGAAAGATGTCTATTCAACCAACAATAATTATTTATTCTTACGGGGGGGGGGGGAGCCGGAGGAGAATGTTAATGCACCGTCAGCGTATCCCGCTGGTGAGTAGGACTCCACCAGCACAGGCTCCACTCCCTCTCGGGACTGCTTTCCGCATTACCTCAAGAGGGCATCTTTTGTCAACACAGACCTCCTAAAATACCAAGCCATCGGTTGGGCAACACAGGGGCTGTATTACCTAAATTCTAATTTCTTGGGGTTTAGCATCCCCTCTACATAGGTAGAGGCAGTATTCCAAGTCTGTCTGTCAGAGACCATTTTCCAAACAATGGTGTCCGGAGAGAGTTAGCCTATGGCAATCTCGAATCTCCTTTCGCTTTCCCACCGTCTGCAGAAGAATATGAGGTTGGCATCATCGTCCTCAGCATCCCCATGGGAAAATTCCAAGTTTTCAAACTTACCCATCTTAAACAAGTAAGCTCGAAAGTTGCCATGACCAGTGAAAAACTGGGTCAGGTAGAAACTTTACCTCCCTGTGTTGTCTCTCCACCTATTCTCTCAGGTCTCTAACCAGCCTGGCCCTTTCAAATTCCTCTGCTTTCTAGCAGCCATCGTTCCTGTAAGTCCTTCACGGTGTGTTCTAGAACCGATGTGATAGTTACCATGCCGTTCCTTTCATACACCCGCTTCTTTACGAAAGCGACAAGGTTGATTGGGATGACCACCGCCAACTCGAGGACGGCCGGTTTCGAAGACAGTTCGGAAGCACTCGCGACCCGGAGTACCCCTTGATGCAGTAGCATTTACACTAATTTCTTACTACCTATTCATGTTATTTATGCAATACTTATTAGTGATGCATTTGTTGTTTTCATAACTCATGTTGAGGTAATTCCAGGGTTTTTATTTTCAATAGAATTAGTTTGGTTGTTTAGGAATAATATTAATAGTAATTCTGCACAACTATAACATATTTGTAAAGTAATATTCACACTATAAATGGTTACATTATTTAAGGATTGATACTAAAATGGTATGGTGTGAGTCTAATACACGGTAACCTATTCGGTGAACAGATTTCCCGGCTTGCCACGGGGGACAGTTTCGCTGTGCCAACGCCCTCTGTATACCGCTGAGCTACCACTGTGACGGTTACCGTGACTGCGTGGACGGCAGCGATGAGGCTAACTGCACGGCTATCGCCTGCCCCGAGAACAAGTTCCTCTGCCCGCACGGTGGCCCTGGGAACACACCCAAGTGTATCTCCCGCGCTCAGCTGTGTGACGGCAAGAAGGACTGTGAGGACGGCGCTGACGAGAAAAATGCTTGTTGTAAGTAGTTATTGGTTGTAGCAACTGTAAACAATTCTATTTCTAAAATATGTTGCAGCAAAAATTAATGTTTTGATTGAAAGCATTGTAAAGTGATTGAAGTTTACACTGTCAAGATGCCAAGGTACAATTCGGAATGATTTGATACATTACTTGATAAATATTACTAAATGTTAATAAAAATAAAACTTTTCCAAATTTTCTTTTGAGGAGGTTATTTTTTCAGAACCAAAGGTTTCATTATCAGGTGACTCCACAAAAAATTTACATTATTTTTGTTACAATTAATATTAAAATACCATATCGTGCAAATATGCAAGTACAAAAATATTTGGAAATATTTCAGCCAGTGTAAAAAATTTAGATTTAACTACAGTTTAATTTTTGAATAAATTGAGAAGAAAGATGACTGGAATTTGCAATAGGGCCCTCTTCATTGTTTATGAGTTTTTCTTTATTTCTGTTTATGTGTAGGTAGTGTTTCGCATTTAAGTTCATTGGTTTTGTTACTTCTTTTACTTGATGTTGTGGGAATCTATAATGAATAAGTTTTTATTGTGTGGTACGATTCACAGTGTATTTGATTGCACTTGTCAATCAATATGTGAGTACTCTAATAGTAGGAAATATGAAGCTCAAACGTCAAACTTAATACACTTGCAGAAACAAAGCATTGTTTGAACTTTTAGAAATAAAAACTAATTAATGATAACATTTAATCCAAAATTCATAGCATCCGATAAGTTGTAACATAAAGTAATAAACAAACTAATAAATAACAATAGTAATTAAACAAGATACATTTTAAAAACTATAATTATTATAAATAACAGAAGAAAAACCAATTGTGCCTTTGGTTTAAAGTGAACCTTGCAGTTCACGATAAACACCAAGCACCAAGCACCGGTGTTGTACCCAAACCTGGTCCTCAATCATCCCAGCGGCCTGGAGGCATCAACCGAGTAGCATGCCTTAGAAGCCAATAAGCATTTAGTAGAGCTTTGAAGTGACTAATTTTTGTTGATTTTTTTAATATCCTCAGGGAATTGGTTTATAATTCTGGTACCAACTTGCGATGTGTTACACAGATTTCAGAATTGTTAAAAATATGTTTTATTGTTAGCAATAACTATTGTTGATTCATGTTATAGAATATATTTGGTATTTTGTTTTCTCATGTTTTGAGACAACAAAATACCAACAGCATTGTAGCTGCCTGTGAAAAAGAAACTTGTATTTTTAGATTTACTTGTGAGAAACTAAGGAATGGGGAGATTAAATAATAGATTTTTGGACATTTGCTTCATTTTTTGTTACTAAACTATAATAAAGGATTGGATTCGAGGACTTGGATCCATCTTGATCCTCAGGTGTTAATAATAGAAATAAAAACTTAAGAAATCAGGTTGAGCATACCCAAATAAACCTATTGTGATACACTTAACAAAGTCAGATTCGACAACAGAACAAGCTGTGCGTCAGATTGTATACACAATGGTTGTATATGTCTGTTAACTTTTAAAGCAGCTTTATGAATTAAACATTAGATTCATACCAGTTTAAGAGCAGTTTCATCAACTTTGCATATTTTCATGTTTGAATTTTCTCAGTAAATACCAACGTTTAATTAAACTTCAACTGAATAATTTTGGGAATTTAGTCCGGTTAAATAAATAGACTCACATTTGACCTGAATTTAGAAACGCACAGAAACATAAAACATTCATAATTTTGGTCTGTCAGTCAAAATGTGCTAAGAAGAAAACAAATTAGCTTGGATGTCAATGTATGATATTATTATGGATGTGCTCGTATTTGATATTATTATTGATTAAAAAGCTTTTTGGCAATAAGGAAACCCAAAACATTATAATTGTTTTGACTCGGATAACTTTTTGCTGTAAGTAGATATAATAATAATTTCTATTTGGGGCTTAAGCATCAAACATTTTGGGAATTTTTGTTAATACTAAAATTTCACAGAGGACTGATTTCCTTCTAATATATTTCACTAGAAAGCTTTTCATACAAAAATTTCATATGGAGACCATCTCTATTTAAAGCTGATACAGGAGTTTCTTCTTTACCGAAATCTTGTATGGAAGCCATTTTCTTCTCTGAAATCTTACGTAACTCCTTTAAGCTAAAATCTTATTTGGAGCCTTTAGTAAAAATCTAGTTTTGGAACCTTTCTGAGTTTATAGTTCCAGATCACACTTCGATTGTTGTCTTATAGTTGTTGTACTCTTAGGACAAGAAGCTTATAAATTGCACTTAGTCCTGTAAGAACCTTTACGCTGCTTCCGGAGTGACAGGATATTCAGGATGGGTAAGGTTAGAGGGTAGGGGCCATGAGGAAGAATTAGAGCACTAATCTAAAAGTCCTCTCCCCCCAGAAGAAGGGAAGTTCAGCTCTGAACCAGCCTCTCCGGTCAAAGCAGGCAAGGGGTGGCACACCCTTCTTGAGGCTAGCAAGAACCTCTGATACTTAGGGAACAAACCCCACCAACTTCAACAGTCATCTCCCGCAGTAGACTAGACCTGTCGAATTACCCTTGCACCCCAGAATCTCGACATTTGCGGTTAGTGAAGTACCACTCCTAGACATCCATAAGGTTGCCCAGATTTAAGTGACACATCGGTTTTTGCTGTTCCCATTGGTAGGTTCAACTGGAAGGTATAAACCAACTAGAAGTGATCCCTGATGGGTATGTCCTATGGTTAGTTTTAGTCTTGAGTTTTATTAGCCGCACTTAATTAGTACTGACATGTATTTTGTGTGCCCAAACCTTAATTTTGAAGTAAATCTGATGTTTCGCTAGCCACGAGCAACTGTGCCGCTCTCAACTGCGAGTACAAGTGCCAAGCTTCGCTCAACGGAGGGACATGCTACTGTTCCGAAGGCCGTAAAGTCTCCAACGACAGCCGCTCGTGTATCGGTGAGTTTCTACTTTGCCCTATTGCTGTGAAGTCATTTCCATACTCAAATGATGAATAAAACTTGTATGCAAAAAAATGTATGTAAATAATGATCCTATAAATGTCATAGACATGTACTGAGAGTTAATTTAGGATTTCGCTAGTACTATTCTTAGATAACAGGTTAACTTATTTAGTTTAACTTTTTAAATATTTTCAAAAACGTTAAATGTTCAGGTTTTGTAATTTTTATGGTGAAACCAATAAAATATAAAAGAGCTATTCAATAATTAATTTCATTATCATTAATATTACTGCACACTGATGAAATAGAATACATGAGTTTATTTATTATACATTTAGATAACCCAAAATGTTAAATGTCTTACTTCGTTAATCATTTTTACTCTCATTATCCTAATTATGACAGTGTAAAAACAAAAATAAAATTGGTAGTCATATAAAATGTGTATATTGTGTTTAAAGTGGGTATTATAATTATGGATTGGATCCACTCCAACTCCTCAAGGTGAAAGTGAAAGCTTCTTTTCATTCCTTTTTCCAAGTAAATAATAATAAGCTTTACTGGTAGACAGCTTGAAATTTTTCATTTTTTCTTAAATTATCTTAGAGTTTGTGACAAACATAGAATTAACTACCACATTATATAAAGAACGGTTTACCATCAAGAAATAATAAATGTCGAGTCAGTGTTTAAATGTAAGTGAAAAAAGTAGATAATGAAGAGGTAATGCAATTGTAAGTTGTAAACAGGAGAAATTGTCTTGTTTTTACCCAATATACAAAGTGAAAGTTAGGATTTAATGGAATGAAATTGACAACAGTGTTAAGCTATGTCGATTTAACAAGTTTTTGTAATTACAAGAACGAAACTCATTAAAACTTTAAAAACACTTGTAATTCCGTAGGAGTTCCTTGATCACAACTTAGTTATGTGCTCGATCGGTTGCTCGTTCGTTAAGACAATAAGTGAGAACTTTACATTAATGAAGCGATTCAATTATTTTGAGTTGGCGCTCAAATTTCCTGGGTGCGCTTCTAACGGCCTGTTATTAGTCATTGTAATTGTTCATTAAAAACACACTTGATTAGTTTCTTGTAATTAAGAAGAATTTGTATTCAGCGTTTCTTAAACTTGAGCCTGATTTTATAATAATGTTGTGAATGTAATTTAAGAATGTTATGAATAGAATACTAAAATTCATCATTATTAAATATACTTGTTATATTATACATCTTTCAGTGAAAAGAACTAATTAATAATAGTTTTAATACCAACCTAGCTTACCTAATTTCAATAAATAAACTATTACAATAGGTCCTTGATACCAGATTATTCTCTATTCTAGACAATAATTATTATGGTCTAATTTAATTTAATTGAGCTAAAAATCAGACGAAATCTGGTGTTCCATTATGATAAAATCTGAAACAATATTATTTATAGATGATATAAAAATATGAAAATAAAATAAGAACCTGCAATAAAATAGTAAATAATGTCATTATTTGACTTTTATCTTCCCTTTTTCATTAAAACTCCTTCTTTTAAAAACATATTGGTCTGCTTCTTAAACAACCAATCTATGGCAGAATGTACATACATATATTCATATTATGTTAAATTTGAATTAAGTGTGGTGACTTAATTATTTGAAATGGAAATTTGAAGAAAATTCATAACTGATAATGCTTAATAACTTGCCAATTAACATTAAAGTTTAATGCTATTAATATAACCATTTAATAATATACTAAGTACAACATAGAACACAATTTAATATTTGAAAAAGAATTTTAAACTGGTAGTAATTTGTATTTTAAATTCTGTACAACTAAAAGTAAATACATACTAAGTACGGAATTTTTAAATTTAAGAATAAGTAAAATCGCTTTACAATTAAAATAATGAGTTTTCAATAAGAAATAATAAAATAAAAGTTTTGTAACTCAACAAGATCATAGTACTACAATACAAATTTTACAAATTTACAAATAGCACAACACCTAATACTTAAAATAAATATAGATTCTCTACCAAATATAGACAGTATTTTATTATTTAAAATTAATTATTGACACAAACCTATGATTAGCCATGTATGTGTAACACCATCTGGTAAAAATTTAATTTGGTGCTAACTCTGTAAAACCTTTGGAAAATTTGCTGTAAGACCTAGAATTGAAAGTGACAGAGATCAGTTTTAATGTGCAATAGATACGAGTACATCTCCACTACAGATCATTATCCTGAGTGTCATTTTTGCAGAATAAAAATCTGCGGAGCCAGTGATCAATCAATGTTCTTTATTTAAAGTTTGTTATTGACGATGGAAGGTGTGATAGGATAATAGGATTTCCGAAATTTGCCATCATTATATAACTCAGGGTAAAAAATTATATGTTACTTTTGATACGTTATTTGTTAATAACAATGGCAAACATCCGAAATCCTATTATCCTTTTAAACAATGTTATAGTAATTTAATTATGAATGTGAGAGTTGTATTTAATTTTTAAATTGAAAATAAATCTATTAATAGAATGTTTCTTTACATAATAGAAACTGTTGTACATAGGAAAATAAAATCATTAAAATATCATATATATCACAAAATATCATTAAGGCTAACGAAACAAAACATAAATATTAAGATATTATGTAGATAGACATGAAAATAGATAAATACAATATCTTCCGATTAAACACTCAACAAATCAGACAAATCTCATTAACAGAACTTTACTTTAACGTAATATGTAAATAATTTTATTGGCGGCAATCTGTAATATAAATGAGATGAGCTCCAGTCTCATGGAAGAGCCGTTCAGACGTTCTGTTGTGTTTGAATCACTGAATGAATATTTCATTCAACAGTTCACAAAGACTCTTCTATATCAATATGTATTGGCTGATGTAAAACTTTGATATTGCCTTTATTAATAATGATTCTGGAAAGCTTTTAGCAAATATTTCCGTAATATCCATTATTGTATCCTCATCAGGATTTCAGTGCAATGAAGAGAATTTTGTTTTCAAAGCTCATTTTTAATGGTAGTGGTACTTACCAAATGAGTTATAAGATCCTGAGTGTCTAGTGTGAAGTAAATACTGTATTTTGTGTGAATAAACTACAAGACCATATGTAAATCCTTTCACTATTTTGTGTATTGTGAAGCAAATCTCAAGTATTGCAGATTATATGAACGTTTACCACTTATGTTCTTGTATTAACGAAATCTAACTTTGATAAGCTTATAAAACAAATAAACAATTCATTGCCTAATGTTTATTTTGATCAGTAATAATTTGAATGTAAAAAAGGGATTTTTTACGTATAATAGCTACCATCAACAAGTGTAGCAAAAACGAGGAACGTCAATTTAATGACATTAATTCGACAATAACTTAATAAAGTAGTATTGGCTGTAACTTATATTTATATGCAATGGGATTATATTTAATATTGAGTGTGGTAATTGTTCTCTCATTTCATTAACACAAACACAATTAGATAAAATCAATAACTGTTAAACTAATTAAGTAAAGCATTATATATCAACAAAAAGTGAGCAAGTATACAATGAACACTATCGTCTTAGTACATTTAGCCCATATCTGCCATATTTTGTTAATAGCTAGTACTGTATTGTTTTGTGTTCACATTTAATAACCTGGTAGGAAGTGAGTATTTTGCGTTCCTCAGACCATTAGTCTTTCATGCCTTTTTCCTAAAAACAAATTAATAAAGTTAGAGTTCAATAAAAAATTAATACTTCATTACTGATCTTGAACAGAAAGTAATTTGATCATCACCCAATAACCAATTTTCGCTCTGAGGAGAGGATTGATTCATTGACCTTGTTTGTAACCATAGATCGTAACGAGTGTGAAGAATGGGGGTTCTGCGATCAACAATGCACCAACACAGAGGGTTCCTACACTTGTTCCTGCCATGCTGGATACCAGCTGCTGGACAAGGCGCGCTGTGTTGTCTCCAATGCCAACAATATCAAGGTGCTGTTCGCACACGACCGCTCGGTCTACAAGATGGACGCTTACGGACGCAGTCAGCAGCTGATCGCTAACACTACGGCGGCAAGCGGTCTCGACTTTCACTACACCAAAAACCTGCTTTTCTGGACCGATGTTAAGACCAAGAAGGTCAGTTGGTACTTAAAAATTAATCCTTTCTCTATTAAGTTACCTACTGGTAGTGGCTTATAATAATTATTCAGTTTGAGACGTTACTGTTGATAAATGCATACTATTTCTGATACTTTATGGTATTGTTTATGAGTTTAAAGGAAACAAAAATAAGCATTTGTTTGTCAAAAACTGTTTTATTTTCTGTTTGGGATTTTTATAACAAATATCACTTTCAAATTGATTTCAACCAAACTTTGGTCATTTACACTCTCATCAAACTGATGGAGATTGCATTAGAAGGGCTTTTTAAAATATTAATAAGTAACAGAATAGAGTATTTTGTAAGCCAAGAATGTCTGGTACCGTACATTATATTTTTGAAACTGGTGATCACAGAATATTAATTAGATCGAAGGATTAATGCTCATTAACCAGATCCTTCTTTGTAAATTCACCAACAGAGCCAGATGCTACAGAATAATAAAATACCCAATACTGTTCATACTACCCAATACTGTTTGGAATCAAGCTGCCATTTGGTCATCAATATGGGGGTGGATTATTTGTTGACTTTACCTTTCTGTCCTCAGATTCACAGCCAGATGCTGCAGGAGCCCAAGAGCACAACACCGTACCGCCCGGTACCAGAGGACATCCAGCTGCCTGGCACCTGGTCACCGGTAGCTATCGCAGTAGACTGGGTAGGGGACAAGCTATATGTAGCTGACTCTGTGGGCCAGAAGATTGACGTTTTTGAATGGGATGGACGCTGGCATGCCATTGTGCTCAGCAGCAATCTTACTGGCCCGGCCGACATCGCCCTGGATCCAACCTCAGGGTCAGTGAACGTAATATCTATTCAGGCAGTAGGAAAAATATCTAAATAGTTTCAATTTTTCTAAAATTTGGATGAGGGCAGTTTCTCGTTCACAGTTGTACATTGAAGACATAAAATAGTCTGGTAATTTGGTATTATCGGAAGACATAAAATAGTCCGGTACTTTGGTATTGTCTAAAGGCCACAATTTTTGGAAGAGTTTTTCTTACCGGGAACCTAAAACAATCTACATTATTAGAAAAACCAGACTTATTTGGCTTACTGTGAAAATTACATGTCATCATGATGATCAGTTCTTGTTTTCTGCCTGCCAAAAGAAAGCGATGTCGGTGAGAAGGAGGCATTGTCATAGTGACATTTTCATGATGAAAGTCTGTTAGTGGACTTCAGATAATACCAGAGTACCAATAGCCTTATCAAACAAACAAGATGATACTTAATTTACAAACAAACACTCCAATAATTATTAAATTTTATTTTTGTGAGCCCTTTCATGTTTAAGGAACACATCGTCAGACCCACATAACTGAAATAAAAGTTTTGGCAGATGGCGAGGGAGACACTACCGATTTACTTAATATTTTATTTAACAAATACGGTCGATAATCGAGTTTGGGTCGGTGTTAAATCATTAATTAGTAATTGCAACAATGTATCATAAAAATATAGCAATAAAAATCAAAGATGGCCGTGATAGCGAGATGTCAACTGGCGTTCAATACTTGGGTGAAACCACGGCAATCTGGGCATAGCTAGCACGATTCCTAACAAGATCAGCACAACTCTCTTTGTCTGGTTTGAGACATTTTTAGGTATTCTTTTGATTCTATTAATACTGGGCACATAAACGATAGCGATTAAAATGACAAAAATGACACTCAACGTTGCAGGTACATGTTTGTCGCCGACAGTAACCAAGTATTGAGGGCCAACATGGACGGCACCAACTCTAAAGCTATAGTCTCCGAGGCTGCGTACAAGGCTTCTGGAGTGGCAGTCGACATCTTGGCCAAGAGGGTCTTCTGGTGCGACTCCCTCCTGGATTACATCGAGACTGTAGACTACAACGGGCAGTATCGTTTCCTCATACTCAGAGGTATACTGAGGGTTTATAGAGGTATAATGAGGGTTTATATTTTTGTCATTAGCTTGTATCACTTAAACATTATATAAAGACACATGCGCATACACACCCTCACAAGAATAAATTAATAAATAACTTATGATTTCATTTAGTAACATCTAGCTTACTCATGACTTTGCACACAATTCTCTGCTGAATAACGGGCATGTCATAGCCATGTTCTTTTTAAATGGATTACCAAAAACCTGAGGTATGTGATAAGTTTAAAGAGCAGTGTTTGAGTACCCTGAAGTTGGAGAATAGAACAGTTTTTAAAGTCATCAATGAAATAAAAATATTCAAAAATACTATTTATCTGCACCTTTCATAACATTTGATTGAATAGCTCTTTACGATTTTAGTAACTTCAAGTATTTTTGGCCAGAGTTTACTAATCTTGAAGTCCATTACCTTCTTAGCAAATGTACAAGTTTCATCTAAATCTCCTTAATAAAATTTTATATCCTTGTAATTAAAAAACTCTGATAGGGTATAGAAAGGATTGCTCAAAAGCCAAAGTACAATTTGTTTTGAAATATTTTTGTGGGATACTTATCTGCCAAATTTTTTACTTTATTGAAGAATTTTTGAGAAATTATAATGTGGCTATTTTTATATACCAAGCACCTTCAAATATTTGCATTAATAAGATTTACCTTAGGTGGTCTATTTATTTTTAC
Source organism: Homalodisca vitripennis (assembly GCF_021130785.1). NCBI lineage: Eukaryota > Metazoa > Arthropoda > Insecta > Hemiptera > Cicadellidae > Homalodisca > Homalodisca vitripennis. The sequence goes on from NC_060208.1 coordinate 14,289,270, forward strand.
CCGTCTCAATAAAGTATAAGATAATAACTTTTTATTTAAAGTTTATTAATTTTAGCCACATTGTACCCAGGTCAGCCAGTACCATCGCCATCACGTTTGGCCGTGTTTGAGAACAAAATTTACTGGTCGGACGGAACCAAGCAGGGCATTATGTCGGTGGATAAGTACGATGGAGCCAACAGCATCCAGGTGGTCTACAAGAACAAGGAAGTGAGAGAACCCAGAGCTGTCAAGATTGTTGATGAGCTTGTTCAGCAGCACCGTGAGTAACTAGTTGTACTTGTGTAACTATAGTAACTAGTGGTAGTTACAAAACTGTTGCTACATCAAACTATATAAAAAGATTTATACTACCAGTAACTTTAATAGGCAAAAGCATCAGTATTAGCATTATATGTTACCCTAATATTGGATTTGAATTGGTTCTTTTTTTAAGCTTTCCATTATTGTTGAATTGTTTCATATAAACGTAACAGTAACGACACATCCCTTCACGTTTACGTGCTATAACGTATCTTTCTTCCACTAAATCACTCGTTGTCAGACATTACTCATTATTCGTAAAAAATATTTCATTGTTTTTATTGATTTATATAGGGGGTTAAATGAACATTGTTAATTTGTTAATCTACGTGTAAATATCTAAATCCATGTTAAGCTCTATTCACTTAAAAATATAGAATTTCATAACAAAATTGCTAAAATTTTCTTTAAAATTGTTTATTTTGAAATAGACAGAAACATTTTGTTTGATTTCCAAATCATTATAGTCATTGTTGATAGGCATCTGAAGCAACAACCAAGAAGTGAACTGTCTATTTTGATGATTGTTGTTTCCCAGAACGGAACCCCTGTGGCACGCGAAACGGTGGATGTCAACATCTCTGTGTGGTCACAGCCAGCACCGAAGAGGGCCGACTCGGGTACCGTTGTGCATGCCACATCGGCTGGCGTCTGGCTTCAGATCTGCGCAACTGCAACTGTGAGTCCAACACACAGAACCTTTAGTAGTGTTGTTTATGGTGTTTAGTTAGCATTCTTACTGTAACTGGTACATATTAAGAGAAAGATATTTTTATTTCTTATGTGTTCTGTGCGTAACTCGGTTTCTTCAGCATGACTGTTTTATCTAAGATTTGTACTTTGTAATTTTTAAAGTTCTAAAACTGTAACTAAATGTTAACATGATTATCCATTTGTGTTGACTCTTTCTTTTTTGTTTAACCATTTATCTTGAAATTAAGTATGCTTAGCACAAAGGAATTTATCAAGTTTCTGATAGCAGTTTTGTAATTGTTTATTGTTTGCAGTGGTGGACGACTTCTTGCTCTACTCGCAGCAGAGGTTTATCAAGGGCAAAGTGATCGACCCTGTTGTGGAAGGATTTAGTGATGCAATGTTGCCATATGTCTCTCGAAGAGCACGTTTTGTCGGCTTGGACTTTGATGCCAGTGATAACTACATCTACTACTCTGACGTACTGCAGGACGTCATCTACAGGATACATCGTAATGGGACTGGTAAGCTGATCTTTTTCTGCTTTGATGTTTTTACGTTTTCCAGAATCATCATATTGCACTGCCCTCTCAACTGTGTATATTCGTGTATTACAGGAAGAGAGATCGTGCTAGCGTCTCAGAATGAAGGAGTGGAGGGTCTGGCAGTGGATTGGGCGGCCAAGAACCTCTACTACATCGACAGTCGCAAGGGCACCCTGAACGTATTGAGCACTCGTAATGTCACCTATCGCCGCACTCTCCTTAAGAACCTTAAAAGGCCACGAGCAATCGTTGTTCATCCAAATAAAGGGTATGTCAGTTTACAAAACAACTTCTTTTATCATTATGCAACAGGTGGATAAATATTATTATTGTAAACTATTATAGAGTACATACATGGAGTATCTTTCAAACAAGATTTCCTATAGGAGAAATTTGATGATAATTTGCTAAATGACTATCTGCTGGAGAAATATTTTGTCATATGTTAATGTCTATATCAAGTGAGTTATTTACTTTCTTGCATTATTTAAAATCAGATTAGTTATTAATAAATTATTACAAGGAAGTTATATACTTAAGTTTATCTGACAAAAGCTGTAACAAAACAAAGAAAATTTGTTTTATAAATATTTTTACTAGTACACTCTATTTCTAGGGGTGATAGCATTCATATTGGATAGTGAAATTAGACAATTTAGGTTTAGAAAATAGAGATTTAGGTTTACCTGTATAGTAGTGATGATCAACGTAAACAAAATTCGTGATAATTAATAAAACGCAGTATTTTAGTAGTTGAATCATGTAACTATATCATTGTTACAAATTTAATTAAATATAAAAATATGCTAACAAGCCAGTTTAAATATGCTATTTCATGAAAACTTAATTAGACTTCACTGTCTTTAGTTAAAAAAAATATATATCAATAAATATAAAACATTTGTTATAATTTTTGAACCTAATATCAGAGAAACCAGTCTCTTAAATTCTCTTCTAAAGCCTTATCACACATAATCATTATCTTGATAAACATTAGTCCTACAGTATTAAATTAAACTTTGGTTCCAGGGAAATATTTTAAACTTTTGTTTCAATCAACAATCCAGTCAATGTTTGTGTAGTACTGATTAATAAATATGTGTCCAGCTTTATCTTTTTCTCCGAGTGGGATCGCCCGGCCAACATCAGCCGAGCCCACACAGACGGCAGTAACCTGATCGTGTTCCGCAATGTGACTCTGGGCTGGCCCAACGGTCTGTCCGTGGACTTCAAAGCCGATCGACTCTATTGGTGTGATGCTCTTCTCGATCACGTCCAGCACAGTAACCTGGACGGGACAGATGTGCGCACACTCAGCAGTACGCTCATCCGTCATCCATTCTCTATCGTCATCTACAATGGTAGGTCTACAACTAGGCAACCTTGCCACATTATTGACCTTGATAGAGTGTTGTTTTACATACTACAATCTTTGATAGATAGATAGCCTAACCATAATGTTGACTTGCCACATTATTGACCTTTATAGAGTGTTGTTTTGCATACTATAAATGTTTATAGATAGATAACCTTACCTGAGTGTTGACTTGCCACGTTATTGACCTTGATAGAGTGTTGTTTTACATACTATAAATGTTTATAGATAGATAACCTTACCTGAATGTTGACTTGCCACATTATTGACCTTTATAGAGTGTTGTTTTACATACTATAAATGTTTATAGATAGATAACCTTACCTGAATGTTGACTTGCCACATTATTGACCTTTATAGGGTGTTGTTTACATACTATAAATGTTTATAGATAGATAACCTTACCTGAATGTTGACTTTCCATGTTATTGACCTTTATAGAGTGTTGTTTTACATACTATAAATGTTTATAGATAGATAACCTTACCTGAATGTTGACTTGCCACATTATTGACCTTTATAGAGTGTTGTTTTACATACTATAAATGTTTATAGATAGATAACCTTACCTGAATGTTGACTTGCCACATTATTGACCTTTATAGAGTGTTGTTTTACATACTATAAATGTTTATAGATAGATAACCTTACCTGAATGTTGACTTGCCACGTTATTGACCTTGATAGAGTGTTGTTTTACATACTATAAATGTTTATAGATAGATAGATTGACCTTGATAGAGTGTTGTTTTTACACACTATAAACTTTGAGACTGATATAATATAGGTACCTAACCTTATCAGACTGTTGGTGTATCAGAGTATTGGACTTTACAAGTAGTACTTCTCTCAGATAGTTTTAACTCAGAAAGAAGCTAGGTAGTATATGAGAGATGGTATCTGCAAACAATTCAAATGGTAATTTGTTTTATCTCTGTTTCTCAAAAAGTTGAATTTCTGAAATTTAAGTTAAATTTTTTTTGTTATCCTTGTTTATCATTTAAAATAAATTTAAAAGATACTATTTTTCCTCCTTATATCAGCCTTACTAGTTATATTTCAGTGCTTCTTAAGCTGTGTCGGACTGTGGTAAACAATCCTACAACTGTGAGTTTCTGATCATGAGTTGTTGCCTGTTACTCTCTTAAATAAAATTTTTGTGTACCCTTTTATTGAGAACTTGTGTGTATTCTGGTACAGTTAACTAATTTTCTGCCGGTTCCAGAATGGATGTACATCACTGACTGGCGACTGGATGCTATTATCAGACTGCACAAACTAAAGCCTATGGAATTTAAGGAAGAGATCATGGTGCGGGAATCTCAAAACAACCGGCTTTATGGAGTCAAGGTAACAGTCTCAATAATAGTAGAGACTTTCATACAGAGTCTATCTCTGAGGCTTCTACAGAGTAAACATAGGTGTTCCGATTAACTTGCAATAAGCCTTTTAGTTGATAGTTTTAATTTACTTTTAAGTTCCTGTTATTTCTGAATTACCCATTTAACTCTTCTCTGTAGTGATTTTGCATTCTTAATGTCATTTAGAAATTATGTGGCAATATTTTTAAGATAGTCAAAATGCCTATAACTGCGAGCCGCTTAGCGTATTATTGAGCTAAGAAAATTTTATTATTAATTTCCCCTAGACATCAACATCTTAATTTTACTTCTTCTTAATATCCAGTGTATTTTTCATGAACATCTATTCTGTGTAACATTTATAAATGTGGCATTTATTTTGCTTGAACATTTTACACGTCGCGTAACGTGTCTGAACGTTGTGTGAAGGTGTATGCCCGGGGAGAACAGGACGTAGACCCAGCACATCCTTGTGCCATCAACAACGGCGGATGTCAGAAGCTGTGCTTCGCTGTCCCCTCACCAACCAAGACAGGAACCGGTTCATCCTTGAAGGTACATTACCACTACTAATTCCTAGAATTTTAATTTTGTTTACAGTTAAATTATGCTTGTAGCTTCCTATTATGCATTTTTTTCATTCACACTTAAGTTTTGGTATAACTCTATGGGGAACAGTAGTGGGGCAGTAAGAGTATTGAAATGGCAAAAAGACTCATTATGTGTTATGAAAAAATTTTCAAAAAGAGAGAGACCTTTATTTTTTAGAGAACTAAAAATAATGACTCTTCCATTAGGAGTTATTTGTGTGTTTATTAAGTTACCATTACATGCTAGATCTGTATCTTTGATCAAATTTAAAACAGTTTTAAAGTGCTGGTTAAAAGTTAATATAAATATATTAACTATTGTGTGGATGAATTCTTAAATTGTGATACCACAACATTAATTTTGTTAATTTGATCTCTCAATGCATTTATTCATTCAGTTTTGATATTGTTGAGTTTTAAAATTGTATCCCTGTTATATATGTTAATAGTTATTTATTTATGATTGCTAATTTATATAGATCTGTTGGTTGTTTGATTATTGTTGTTATTAATTATATAGATCTACATATTTACTGATAGGCTGGATTGAGTAGGTAGAATCAGAATTGTTTCTTTTAGTTTAGAATATTTTAGTAACTTGACGAAGTCCATTGCACTGTTGAATGTGTTTAAAGACTAATAAAGATCTTGGATCTTGAAACTTAAAAATTTCTTGAATTTTCAGTTTTCAAATTCTTGTTCATTAATTATATTTATTAACTTGTGATCATCCACATAAATAAAAGATAGTACTGACACAAAGTGCTAAAGTATTCTATAAATTACTATCGTTATAATATAAAAACATACAAAGTAGCTTCCATTAGTTCTTACTGTACTCAAAAACAAAGCTTTTCACAAAATGGCCAAATAATATGAAAATGGGGAAATTGGTTTTGGAATGTTTTAATATGTATTCTGACGTTTGCTCGTAGGTTCATTGCGGATGTCCGTATGGTGAGAAGCTGGACCCGGATGGAGATGGGCGCACATGTGTGGCAGACCCAGAGTCAGAACCTCCTGTCACAGCATGTCCTAACAAGTGGGACTTTACGTGTAGCAACCAGCGCTGCGTACCCAAGGCCTGGGTCTGCGATGGTGACGATGACTGTCTGGACAACTCTGATGAGGAACAGAACTGTACTAGTAAGTCCCTGTAGTTGTTATGTTTTGAGTTTTTCTCGCTTGACAGTCCTCCTAGAGGATGTGATACAATACATTAGGGTGAATTGTGCAAGAGAATACGCTGGTCACCGCGACTCTAGGGATGTATTGTGATAACCCTGATATCTAAACAACTCAGATCATCTTGAGGCTCTTGATAAACATCAAGACGTTCCTAGGAGCTAAAAATCCCGCCTTGACAGGAATTAGAAATACCATGTAAAGGTGTCTTCACCTATTGAGAGCTATCGCTTCACTGATGATGTTTATAACAATATCCTTGTTGAATCGACGTATTTCCAACTCAAATATAACCACCGTTAAGTGGGTAATATCATTTAAAAGATTGGAGAATAATCTGATGGGGATGTCTTCAGAGTCCAAGAATAACTTCTCTGTCCATCAATAAAGGGTATTTGCCAGCATTCACTTATTTCTGACCTGGGATGCTTTTCCAGTAAAGAAACGTCTCTGCAGTTATTCATTTCCTGGGGGTATTTATGAGTTGACCTTTTACCAAACCACAAAAGTGTTCTGGGTCTATGAGTTGCAACATGGCTCCAGCTCTCTCCAACCTCACCGCCATCCTAATCTCTGCAGTCCCCCCATGTACATCAGAGTGACACTGTTACGTAAAGCAAGGGCTTAGAGTAGTTTTAGACAGCCCTGAACCAACTTGGACACCAAAATGCACCTACTAAGAGATCTCAGTGCAGCTTGAATGTCTGATAGGATATAGATTCTCCACATAGAGGAGGTTAAGATCCACTATTTTGGCAGAAAACTAGAAATCCTTCAGGATTTTTGCATCTAGAGGTAAAGAAATAGAAAAGGATTTCTGTTTTTCAAGATGAATTTGGATCTACTTTTTTGTTTTTAGACTTATTATATATGAAGTAGTTACAAGTTTTTTTAATGTACTCAACATTAATTTAAATATAACAAATCTTGCACTCATTTACAACACTTGTAGTCACAAAAAGTCATATAGATAAATATCGTAGAATAAAAAAGGGGTAAAGTTCAACATGGAAAATTAATATCACAGTTCAATCAGTGTAACTAAGACAGAATCACTGTAGTTACAATCCCATGTAAAACTATTATTATTTCTTCACCCTAAGGTTGTCACTGGTGTTATTTGTATTGCATTAATCTTTGTCAGCTGATAACAGAAAGGTTACCAGATCGGTTCTGCCACTGAACCCTTACTTGGGTGCTTTTTTCTTCTTAAAGATCCTTAGACAATAGCAAATTTCTTTATTTACTGTTCTTCAAGAAAAGTATTGGTGTCAAACGTTTTTTACAGGTACTAAAACAAAACAATAGGTGAGAAAGTTTATCATCTGAAACGTGCATCCCTCAAAAAATTCTTTAAGACTGTAAATGATTCAGAGATAGGCCAGTTCTGCAGTCTTCTCCTTAAAATAATAGGATTACAATTCTTGATTTCAGGTGGAAGCATGTTATACAGCCTTGCACCTACATAGGAAGGCTTCATGGTGGAAAAATTTTGTTCCATGTAATGGGAATACAAAATCATTTCCATATCTAGCGTTATATGACTTTTTGTGATCACAAGTGTTTTATATAAGTGAAAGAGTTGGCTAATGTTGGAAAAAGCTAGGTAAACTTTAAAAAATAAGAAAATAAATCTGAGAAATAAAGTTGCTGGATAAGTTGCACTCATATTCATGAATCTGCTGTAGTGGTGTGCTTCTGAATGTTGCAAGCATGTTAGATCATCAATTACTGTATCATCAGGACTAAAATTAAAGCTAAGTGGAATGAGATAAACTATGGAGTAGAACTGTACTAAAAATTGTTGCTAATAATGTTCAATACGTTTCAGAGCCGACATGTACGCCTGGGGAGTTTCAGTGCACCTCAGGTCGCTGTGTGCCTTCCACCTTCAGGTGCGATTCGGAGAATGACTGTGGAGACTACAGTGACGAGACCGGCTGCGTTAACGTGACATGCTCCTCGTCACAGTTCCTGTGTGACAATGGCCGCTGCATCCCCGCTACCTGGAAGTGCGACTCGGAAAATGACTGTGGGGATAGTTCAGATGAGGGTGATTTCTGTGCGGAGAAGACTTGTGCATACTTCCAGGTCTGTTATAGTCATTCATAGCTTCTCATTAGTATTCCCTATGACTGGTTTTCTTGAACAAATTATCTGAAGCATGTCTCCCAATTTGAGCCAGGACTAAAGTAGAAATTTTATGAGACAGTAAGTTGGCAGGAGTTGGGTAGTAGATGTATCCTCCTTTCCTGCCCACAGAGATAAGACAGCGTGCACACAGTGGCACTGCGTTAAACCTATCCATCCACTGACACAGGGCAGGAACACACAGTGCTTTGTCTGTGTTAACATTGCCCAAATGTCAATAACATAGTGTTAACTTTTTAGAAACTATAGTTGCAGTAGATCATCAAATTGTTTTATTTGGAAAATCCTACAGAAAATCTTTTTTTTCTCTAACAGAGGGTCAGGTTTCCTGGGGCCTGGTAGTTGCCTCTCAGCCATCCGGCTTATTGTGCACCCTCTTCCAAGTTTAAGCTGTGTCAAATCCCAGGCCTTTAGAAAACCACAAGATCTTCTGAACAATGCTTACCTGTTCCAACCCCGGATATTCAACTATGGTTGTTTCATCAGCTTCACCACATTTCCTGCACAGTGTTTCCTAACCCGGAATACCTATTCTGTTCAGATGGCTTCGGAATATCCAATGACCTGTAATAAAACCAGTCATCTTACGGATCTCCGTTCTACTCATTCTAAGTGCATCTGCTGCAAAGTTCATTGATGGTCCATTGAGCATCTGCTTTGCTTGTACGTTCCCCTCAGTTTTTCTCCAATGTCGGTGTTTGTTAAACACCCACTTGGTAACTGATCTACGTGCTAAGTTATATGAGACCCCACACATTGGTTCAGGACCAGGAAGAGGACAGTTGGCTCCTAAGTTAGCACAACTGTCTGCCCCTTCATTACCTGTGATTCCTTTATGTCCAGGCACCCATGTTAGAATAACTTTATTGGTTTTTGCCAGCAATTTCATGACCTTATGGCATTCCCATACTGTCTTTGAAATACAGTCATGGTTGGCCAAGGCCTGCAGAGCAGCCCTGCTGTCCGAGTTAATGTAGATGGTTTTGCCTTTGTGGCCTCTTTCTACTTAAGCATCTTTAGAGAAAGTCATTATCACTTAAGGAAGTCTTAATTACTTGTACTTATTTTTTTCCCAATTTTATTCAATTTAAACTGTATTTTTAGAATAGTGATGTAGTAAAATGGTATTGACTGATTGCAGTTCACGTGTCCGCGAAGTGGCCACTGCATCCCCCAATCATGGGTGTGTGATGGTGACAATGACTGCTTCGACAACCAAGACGAGGAGGGGTGTCCTCCGATAACCTGCTCGGCCTCCCAGTTCAAGTGCGCTGACCTTCGGCAGTGTGTCCAAGAGACCTACAAGTGTGACGGAATCCTCGATTGTAATGATGGCAGCGACGAACTTGGCTGTCGTAAGTATTTGAGGATAAAATATATTCTCCAACTAGAAGATCTGTTAAGAAGTTTGCTCATTGATATATTACCTCCACTAAGAGCAACTCAAATAGAAATCCGCTTATTTGAGCTTTAATCGAACCTTTACTTAAAAATTGAGAGAACTTGATCATCCACATAAACATCATCATCACTCTTTAATATATTGAAAATATCAATTGAAGTATCTGTATCTAACTTTTTCAGATGATAAATGTAAAATTCATGCTCCATATGCTCAACACTAAAAAGCTCAACAACTCTTCTTTCTTTCTTTTTGTAACAGCCAACAGTTTGTCATTTTACAGGGATTGTCACCATTCAATTCAATTCAAAACAGCTATTATTCACTTAGCATATACACATATATACTAGAATAGTGTCAGGATTTAATTCATGTTCTTAGTAGATTAAAAAAAAACAAGAATATATAACAGAAAATACGAGATATATCACAGGAAATAGAAAAGGTTTAAAATACAATTACTACAGTTGTTAAAAAGGTAATAATTAACTTTTACAGTTACAGTTAGTTACAGTTTAAATTAAAATTAAAACAGTTACAATTAAAATAGCTTTTGGCATAAAACTATTAATTATGTAGTACTCTACCTCCAGAATCATCACAGGAATTCATTAAAGGAATATATAGCCTTGTTGATGAGAAACTTTTTATTTACAGCGACACTGGCACCCAACACGTGTGACAGCGAGAAACAGTTCAAGTGCGACAAATCAGGAATCTGTATCCCCAAGGCGTGGCACTGTGATGGCACCCCTGACTGTGATGATGAAAGTGATGAGCCTCCTACATGCGGAGAGGTAAATTTACTGATAATTATCAAAATCATTGGAGTTTTAGGTATTATAATTTATGACTCTGACATACTTAAGTATGTGTTATAAGGTGAATGATAAGTTACTGAGGGTTATTAAATTGTACGATACAGCCGATTTTGTAATACTGGTAGCAAAATTGAATGAAACACCTGGTGGGCTAGTGTAACAAGCTATATAACAATGAATACCTGTGATAAACTCGGCCACTTGTGGCACAACTGACTGTACCATATTATGGCCTAGTGTAACAAGCTACATAACAATGAATACCTGTGATAAACTCCGCCACTGGTGGCACAATTGACTGCACCACCTGGTGGCCTAGTTTAATAGGCGTGCAATAATTAATAAGGAATGAATAATGACTGTGTTACAGGTAGCGTGTCAGATGGGTTACTTCAAATGCAACAACTCGCAGTGCGTATTCAAGGCCTACATATGCGATGGCAGAGACGATTGTGAGGACGGAAGTGACGAGGATGAGAGACACGCTTGCAAGTCTCCTGCTCTCAGGTAGTTTAACATTTCTAACTTGTGTTGTACAATTTGTAACCTCTGTATTACAGAGAAAACACTTTTTATTTTAATTTAAAATTAGAAATTTTTAAAAAATTTAATTTTAGGTGGCTTTTACATTTTTATCCTCCAAAGTTAAACTTTTGTAGTAGATGAATTAACATCTGAATCACTTTATTATTTTTTCTCTTTGTAATTTTGCAATTGAAATGGAATTTTGTAAAATTATTGCTTTAAATCAGAATTTTAAGAGTGTACTGGTGGTTATCTAGATTTTAGATCTTTAATAGCAGTGTTAAACAATTTTACAACCTTGTTTCTGGTTGTAAAATTATGGGATATGTCTGTCGAGAATAATATTGACACATAAAAATTATTTTTGAAATATTTTTTGAAATTTTTATTGGTTTATCATTAAACAGTTTTAGAATATTTTGTACCTTATATTGTACCTATTTTTTAGGATTTGTATTAAATCATATCTTTAAATGAGATATCAACCATGATTCTATAACCAAAAATAATGATGTATAGATCTTATGAAATAAATCTAAAGTCTTTTCACTATAGCCTACTCCAAAATCAATCCAGTTAATAAATTATAAATTTACTCACTTACGTATCCAGTATATACAAGTCCTTTTCTTGTGCAAAATAATTTACAAATTGATTTGTTAAATTGTTGTATGTTTTAAGTTTAAAAAATGGAGTATATTTAAAGTTTTGAATGAGAACAAAATGGGATAAGCTTGAAGAATAAAAAGTGTAAGTTGCCACTGAAAAGACAAAAATTTACGGGCCTACACTATTCTCATTGGGTATCAGGCTCTGTTTGAGGACAAACACAGAGTTCAAATCAATCATTATTAAAATTATTCTCCTTTACAGTTCCTATTAAACCTGGTATGACCTATGAGATTTAGTCTTCTCTTGCATCTGCAAACTCGGAGTTTTATTGAATTTATGTCATTAAACAAAATGATGAATTCTAATGATTGTTATTAAATCCAAGAAAGACAATTTTAATTGTTATATTTCAGAGTAATAACTGTCTTTGTCGCCTGAAAAATATTTATTTCAGTTAATAAAATTTATATTGCATTAAAATTTTACTAAAAGTTAAGTCTAATCAGTAAAATTACCCTGGTATAACAATCAAAGGGTCATTATAATGTCACTCTGAAAGTATACGTCACTATGTAATGGGAAACTCGACTGCCCATTGGAGCTGAGCGTTCTTCTCTACTGAGTACATGAATGCGAAACAATCTAACACATTAAATATTGCAGGTGCGAGCCTAACGAGTGGAAATGCCCTGGAGTAACAGATCGCTGTGTCAACATTACTTCAGTATGTAATGGGAAACTCGACTGCCCCAATGGAGCAGATGAGGGACCCGGTTGTGATCTTAACGAGTGTAACCAGAAGTCCGGGAAGTGCTCCCATTCTTGTATCGAGACACCTCTCGTAAGTAACACTTACTAACTAGTCATTAGTTACTAATGTATAGTCCTAATTTTCAGCAGGCCCAACACGATTTAATATAAATTATGTATCAACTATCTGAAACCTGAAATCTATATTTTATGTCTCTCTCGAAAGAAAATGTCTTAAAAACCCTTCTTGAGGAAACTCTTCTGATAACGAAGAAATCGTGAAGTGTCTGTTTACTCTCTACACCAAATTTTTGGTGGTCATTGAGGGTCATCCAATCTGTTTCTCATCTCAACATTCTTTCGGCCATCTTGATGTAAATTATGACTGTGAATTTCAACTGTTTTCACGCTTAAAGCGTCAAAAAAATCAATAATAGCACGTACTTTATAGTTTACTTAAAAAACACAACTCGTAGGTTTATCTCGCTGGTTTTTTTCAAGTTGCCATGTATCTTAAAGATGAATTCAGCAATGCATGTTCCATGATATGTGTCACACTTACTGATTCTGTGATATTTGTGCTGGCAGGGAGCTCAGTGTACCTGTCCACCGGGAGAGACTCTGTCCAACGACAGCGTGACGTGTCAGGATCTGGACGAGTGTTCACCTCCCGGTGTGTGCTCGCAGCAGTGCACTAACACCAAGGGCAGCTACTTGTGCACGTGTCAGCCCGGCTATGTTCTGGAGAGAGACAATCACACATGCAAAGCCCTCAGTGAGTGTTTCCACTTGAAGTAGGTTTATTTGTTCTAATGCAGAAGTTTAGGAATCCAACTTAAATTTTGTTATAAAGGTCGGGGAGTTTAGAGTTTGTAACTGTAAATTCAAATAACAGTTTGTAGATTTGGCAGTTCTAGCAATAGGAGTACGCAATGGTGTGTGAATAATTTTATCAATCCGTGAGAAGTCTTAGGTCACATATAAACTATGAAGAACCAAGTCATGATAAAAGAATAGATATCAAAATAACAAACTGTATGTTTCAACAATACTTAATATACACCAAAACTGAAGAATCTTGGAGCATTGGGAAAAACGTTTAATTTACTATCACTGGTAATTAAATCCAAATTTTCAAATGTTTATTTTATTATTGCAAGCCTTTTTGGAATCTATGATTCCATCATCTGGCACTTCACAACTTAAAAAATATTTATTCATTTGTGAAGTGCCTGATTATGGAATCATTGATTCCGAAAGGCCTTGCAATAATAAAATAAATACTGCCAAATTTTGTATTTATTTACCAGTGATAGTAAATTAAATGCACCAAAACTGTTTAAATATTCTAAAGGTCATGTTTAAATTACTGCAGTTGTCTCTGAAATACTTGGCTGTAGTAAATTGTTTGAATTTTGTCGTATAATTTGTCCTAGATTGTCACAATTACATTTTTCTCTTGGTTCCTGATTATTTTCCTCAGAACTTGTGAAGCGTTAATATCCTAACCGAAACAGCTGATAAATGTATACAATTTTTGCTCTAGATCACAGTGCTGCATTCCTGATCATCTCAAACCGTCATTCCATCCTGATTGCGGACTTGAAGGATCAGGGGCTAGAGCGTGTTCCCATCATAGTGGAAAATGTGGTGGCCACTACCTCGAATATGCACACCGGAACCATCTTCTGGTCAGACATGAAGCTCAAGAAGATCTCCCGTCTGGATCGTGGTAGTGAGCCACAAGTTGTGAGTATCACCTTTCTTTTCTACCCATATTGCTAAATTGTACTCCGCTAGACAATAGAGAGTACAGTATAATGGAGAGGGCTGTCCAAAAAGTGTCAACAATTTGATTTGGCAGTGAGTTGAGCTAGAGCTGCCATCTTGGTGCCAGAGGTATTCAGAAGAAAGAATCAGGCCGAAATCTTTCTAACAACGTGCTGGCTTACACAATAGGGTCCACAAACAGGAAATGAAGGGAAACCAGCAGCTCTTTAGCCTCCAACCCAAACCGATATGTTCAATGTGAATCACAAACATCCTTGTTTACATTTATTACCGCTCACATGTTATATTTCAATTTCCATTTACCTTTCTCAGCGGGAAGCGTTTGAATTTAAATTTAACCAATATTGATCTGTTACAGGTGATATCCACTGGATTGGACCTAGTGGAGGGGCTGGCCTACGACTGGGTAGGAGGAAATCTCTACTGGCTCGACTCTAGACTCAATTCCATCGAGGTGGCAACAGAAAATGGCTCGAACAGAGTCGTGCTGCTCAAGGAGAACATCACTCAGCCTCGTGGCATGATGCTCGACCCAAGTCCCAAGTAAGTTAACCTTTTGAAAGTTTTCACTGTTTGTTGTGTGTTGTCAATAATTAACAGTTTGGAATGTCAACATACCTATTTGGGATGTATAAGAGTGCATTATAGCCTTGTGATTGGCGGAGATAGATCAGTGCTTAGCAAGTGCCATTCAAATCAAGCCTTCTGGAACCAAATAATGGGATCCTAAAATATTCTGCAGGGTACTAAAACGTTTGCTTGAATTTCTTTCAGTGAAAATTTTAGTTCATCAGAGCCATCCTGTACGGCAGATTGCTAATTTTGTTTTGATCTGTAAAAAATTACTTAATTAGTCTTATTGACAATGAAACGGTTAACTGAAACTAGTTAGTTTTATAATGAAACTACTGATACTTGAAGGTTAGATTTTGAGGTTAGGGCAGTCTATTGAAGTCGAGTGTCATGTTTTATCTGTGACTCCTTGGATGTTCAGTCCTCCTTGGGTCATGGAGAGATGGAAACTAGATTTCATCCAAATTTGGAACCGATACAACTAAGGGCGGAATCTCTATGATTCTGAACCTACTTAAAATTGTAGGAGACCCATCAGACTTGCACTTCATCGTATATGACTGGATTTTAGTGTGATTAAGTTGGCTATTATAATGAGTATAATATGCAAAACTCATGCACAATAACAACTTTAAAAATACACAAAACATTGGGCACACTATTTTTTAAGTTGTGAAAAGTCAATACATGCTTTGATAACTCTTCCTTGGATTCACTAGATTTTAGTAGCGATCAATATGCACTACTGTACAGTTGATGTAGTTCAAAGAACATTACTAGATGTATAGTTCACAACTGACAGGCATTGCGTTGCTGATGGAATCATTTAAATGCAGGCATGCCTCAGTCAAGAAGTTAAGGTCAATATTCAAATAAGCTGGAGCTTCAGTTAGTTCGTTAAATGAGAGAATACTAACTGACTCACTTTAACAGTGCACGTTGGCTGTTCTGGACCGACTGGGGGGAGAACCCCCGTATAGAGAGGGTGGGGATGGACGGCAGCAATCGGTCCACCATCATCAGTACCAAGATATACTGGCCCAACGGGCTGACTCTCGACATAGCCAACCAGAGAGTGTATTTTGCCGACTCCAAATTGGACTTCATCGACTTCTGCAACTACAACGGCAGTGGACGCCAGCAGGTAGTAGCAGGCAGTCACTACCTCCTGCACCCTCACTCCATCACACTCTTCGAGGACACCATCTACTGGACCGACCGTCAGCTCAACAGGGTCAGTTCAAAAATCATTTTGTATCCACCGAATTTTTTATTTCCAATATATAGTGTTACACAACTCTTTAGTTTTTATGTAAAATTTATGGTTTTTAATTCTTTTCTAATACTTAAATTTTTCTCCACACATAGTAAAGGGAGAAATATTGTGACTTTCCCAAAAAAGATTGAATGTAGCTAACATAAACATTATTAATTTTGGAACTTCTTAAAATAAAATTATTGTTTGTGGCGAAAATGTTTTTTTTTTTCTTGTACATATGTAAGTGATTTTCATAAATGAAAAAATTGATTGATTTTACGAGCAGGTAATTTTTTTTGTAATTTCTCAAGCAGGTGTATACTTGAATTTGTTTTTAATTATTTATTTTTTAAGTATTTACCCAAAAATTTAAAACGTTGTAACAAAAACTTCAGTTTTTAGAAAATAACTCTTCTAAATATTTTTATGAAATTTTTAATATTTACTATCTATAAGGTACTAAAAAAATGGCAAAAAACAGTTTTTCCTTAAAATTATTGATTGAGTTTCCAAAAGAAATTCATGTTTGAGTATTACTTTATTAAAATATTACAAGAAATCAAAGGATTGGTCTAATTTGGTTAAATTTTGCATATTAATTCATTTTATGAATTTGTCAAGAATTCTTTGCTTTTAGTTTAAAAACAATGTGTTGTTTATAAAAAGAAACTAGTATTTTCATTAAAATTTTACCATTTATATTTATTTAAGCTGTTTAAAGTTTCATAAACCCTACCTTTGTAAATAATGTTTAAGAACCAATACATTTTTACTAAATCTTTGATAATAATTGTATGAAACAGAAACAGAACAAAAAGGAGAGTCGGTACTCAACAAGGTGAACAGCTTTGATAACGACTGTTACAGTCACAGAGAGGATTTAAACATGCATTAATTAGATCTAAAGTCTAACACCTTGATCAAGTGGTCTCTTTATTATGTATTGGTTAAGTCAACAATGAATAGAGGTCACATACTCATGTGTAGAATGAGTGTTGGTGCCCTGTGTCGTTTTGTCACACCACTGTTTGACTTGCCACCAGGTACTATCTGCCCACAAGTTCAGAGGGAAGAACCAGACCGTAGTGTCCCACCTCATCTCCCAACCTCTCAGTATCCATGTACACCATCCCTCACTGCAGCCCATGTCTCGTAACCCGTGCTTGGACGAGAAGACCTCACGTTCCCAGTGCTCCCAGCTGTGTCTGCTGTCACCATCAGACCCACGGGGCTACACCTGCAAGTGTAAACCAGGCTATAGAGTCCAGGATGCTGGGTGTGTTGAAGGTAAGGTCTGCAGGTGTCAAAGTGATACCTTGATTCTCGATTGTTATCAGAAACCAAAAAACACTTAAACCAGAAATCAGAAGTTTTATTAGCCATTAAGTACTTCAAGGATTACAATAAGGCTTCGTCAAAATAAAAAAATGTTAGCCTAATTCTAGTGATATAGTATAAATATATACTAGTTTCCAGTTATATCTGTTATAATAAATACTTAAATCTGCTCAAATAAATAAAACATTAAGAACACAGAGACATGGAATTAAAATTTTAAATAAATATAATAAATTATGGAGTATCCTTATTTTTTCTTATTTACAGCATATCACATTTTATGTATTTCTCAACACTGTACATTCCTTAAGCTTAAGCCACTATGAAATATATGATTTTAATTGTTTTAGAGGTAAAGCTCTAACAAAAAGAGGAAGCTTATTAAATAGTTTTAATTGCTGGTATTTATGGCTTTTATAATACTTATCTAGCCTTCTATTAGGAGTTCTTAGATTATCTTTTATCACTGAAACTGAAACTTGTATCACTTAAGCCTTTGGAGTTCTTTAGGGTTCAGTAATTGGGCCCTATCTTATTCTTAGTCTTCTCTTCTTGACATGTTTGCAGATAATATAAGTATTAAAATAACTGTTATAACTTCATCATATAGCATTCTCACCAAAACCTCAGAGTATCTAAATAGTCACAATCTACTTTAATTCTTACAAATTATATAAAAAGATTATTTAGGTTAAAAATGATTCAATTTGACATGTACAGAGGACGCCTCATTCCTCGTGGTGATGAAGGGAACTCAGATCATCGATGTCAGTCTGACGCCAGGAGACAAGACAAGTGGCTATCTGACGCCCATCGTCGGAATAGACAACGGTATTCAGATAGAGTTTGACCGCAAGACAGAGCAGCTTTTCTGGGTACAAGGGAAAGAAGATGATGATGAAAATGTAAGTGATCAGATAAGTTGGAAAATACAGCAGTTTATGACAATTTAAACACTAGAATCAGGGATGTTTCCAGTGGAAAGCAGAGTTGCTTTTCATTGTGCTTTCTCCAACTTAAAATGCACTTTACATTAAACGTGTTTAGTGAGTGAATAAACTACTGTATAGTGAATCTTGCATTACTGACATTCCCATTGTATTCTGCACTGAAACTGATTAGAGCAATATTTATCTACAGTAAAGTATGCATAGATAGTGCTGTACTGTATGATCAGACCACAAACATGCAATGGCAATATTGCAGTATGTAGTAAAATTATTAAAAAAAGAATGCTGTGAAAATATAATTAACAGAATATAAGTTTAATCTTAATTAGACACTGTGCAAAAACTTGTTTAAATGGCTAGAATATATCATCAGAACAACTATGTTTATTTCCCATTAATTTATTCCAGTTTTCAAATAATAATTTGAACCAGGATGATTACTATTGTGTGTTTTACATTTAATTAAAATCTTATGTTTTACTTATTATCTAGAACTCTACTGAAAATATATTTTTATTAATTTTCCAAGATTCTAGAAAATATGTTATGGTAAATAAAGGTAATTGTGTAAAACTATCTGAGGCATCACTGGACTTTGGAGCTAGGCTCTCGTCAGAACTATTTGTGTCAAATGCTTAGGAGAGGGTGTAACTATTACTTGCCTCCTAAACAAGACAAGTAAGGTGTCAATTACTCTCAATTAATAAAATATTGAACTTCGGTGATAAACTGGTAGGCAGAAATATGTTTTTATACTATTTCAGTAAGTGAATCCTTTGATGATCCAGATCCATTGGCATAGCTCTGTACGTTTTTTTGTAAAGCTTGTAACAAGTATTTATGTACTTATTCTTATGCATTTCAGTTTTTAATGGTCAATTTACTTCTGAACTGAACACTGTAATCTTTATGATGGTTAGGTGTAAATTTATCTTAACGTGATACAGTATATACAACAATACTCTTTCAAAAATTTTTATTTTTATCTAAACAGATGTTTTTATATTAAATGTTTTAATTTTAACTTTGACAATTCTCTATGTACACAATGTATTATTGACAGTGTACAATCTACACAACACCGTATCGAGGAGGAAACAAGACCGAATTCCTGTCCAAAGATTCAGGAATTGTGGGAGCACCATATGCCATCGCCTTCGACTGGCTCGGCCGCAACCTGTACCTCGGCAACCGTTTGGCATCCAATCTTGAGGTTGTCAAGGTCGATGGGAAGAACAAATACCGGAAGGTCATCCTCGCCAATAATGGAGAGCCAAACTCCGTTGCCAAGCCAAAGTCTATCTGCCTGGATCCCAGCATGGGGTAGGTTCTCCCCTCAGTCACTCTTCAGCGTGAATTTAAAGTGCAACTGGAGAATTGTAAATTGTTTTGTCATTAAAAATATCTTAGAATCAAACAGAATGATTTTAGACACCAGAAAATAATCTTGGCCACCGTAATCTTGGCAGGGTAAAAAAATTTAATATTAACTAATAACAGTCCAACATTCAATAGTTAGCAATTGCCACAGCAATTAATAGAGAACTGTATTCATAGAAAATTTTCCAATTCTCCTTGTTACCCTGAAATAGATCATGTTTTTGTTTGTCAAAGTGGACCAAATATCAGCAAGATAATCCTGAAATTGATAGTGATTTATAATAAATGGTGTTTCTCAGCACTGAAGAGTTTTATGTCAGTGTACACTCTTTACTTTTTGTAATACTTCAAATACACTTAATACATTCCTGCTGAAACAAATTATACCGGTCACGGTTTTTTTTAACTTACCCAAAATAAAGTGAAAGCAGTCAAAAAGGTTGTACAAGGTTGTCCAGGTAACCCCACTGCCAGATTTGGTGATGTCATAACAATTGTTGTCAGCCGCACCTGGCGCTGGTCCCCGCTTAGTTAGTGGCGCTGGTCCCCGCTTAGTTATTAGCGCAGGACACTTTGCCATTGCTCCCAAATGGCACTGTCACTCGCGGAAAACATTGTCAATTGCACAAATAGTGAAAACAAAATTGTTTTGTATAAAAAATTGAAAACAGTCCATAAACATAGAAAAATAGTAAAAATAGAAATCGAATCGGAATTGTCCTGTTCAATTATAAAGTCTTCCACTAGTTTATTGTCGTCCTCCATATTGCATAAATACAATAATAAACACACATACGCAGTCACCTTACACCATACACTACACATAATAAACAATACAGGACAGCCAGCGAACAAAAATTGAGAACCACGAACAGATTGCGAATGAACAGCACGTATGAAACAGGCCATAATACTCGGCAAATGGCACAACATTCCACGGCAACTGGTAGGCTCACATTGAGGCAATGGCGGCCAAGTAAACAGATGTCTGCTATTAGTGGCATCCGCATGGCGTGCCAGTATTGCATGACAATTGTCGTCACCCACAGCGAATTTGTTAAAGTACACAAAATGTGGCACTGTAGTTTAGCGTTTTCAGGATCATAACTGTCAGATATAACAGATCTAACAGACTAAGAAACTACCTGGACTTTAAACTATTTCTGTAAAGAATTAAATATTGAAATTAATTTGATTTGAATATTTTAAAGGTGTAACTGTTAACACCAATTTACATTAATATCAACAACTGAATTAGGAGTTATGTTAAAATAATTTAATTTCAGTTAAGGTCACTTGAATTTTGTCAGGAAATAAATTTGTTAACTGACAGCCTGACATGATCTTTGCATTTGTTGTGCAGTAAACTGTACTGGGTGGACGAAGGAGGGTTTGGAGTTCCGGCCAAGATCGGGAAAGTGAACATGGATGGAAGCAACGCTCTAGTGCTCAAGGACAACATTACAAGACCTGAGGCTATCACCATTGACCTTGAAGAGAAGATGATCTACTTCAGCACCCAGTACCCTAGCAAGGTGAATTATTTTCTAACCTCAAATTTCCAGCAGCAGAAGAGTCGTATATTGATACATTAACCCTACTGAACCAAAACAGTGCAAGATTTGGCAGAAACAAGAATGTGTCATGCATAAATTTTATTCTATTTCAAAATCTTTCATATTACAACTGTTCACAGAATTATAAATTAAAGTGGAATAAAAAAAGGTAAAAAGAGGCTTAGCATGACAAGATGGTGTATGATTACATATTGTTTATTGTTTGCCACAAAGCCCATGACTCAATTGTCGAAGTCATACGTTCCCATGCCATTTTCAGACTTACCTTCTAGAATGTAGACAAAAGTCTTATGAATTGAGTGTCAGTTTAACTCAATAAAATATTTGATTATTTTATTTTCAGTGTTCAATACTAAAGTTGTATTTGTTTTGAACAGCTTCAGAACTCACAATTAAGTGTAAGAAACTAAATAAGGCTAACACTATAATAATACTAGATATGAAATCTTTCAAACCAATTTTTAAATAGATAATATAGTATAGTTATTTATTTTATATACATTAAAACTTACCTAGACGTACGGTATACAATTGTAAGCTCAAGATGTCCCAAAACCAGTAAATCATTTCTGTTTTGCTTCTATAATTAAAGAATTAAATGCTTAAATATAAGTTTATCGATATTTTATGGTTGTATTTATTCAAATAACTGTTTATTGAACAAGTTTGGATTTTTGTGTTCACGTCACAAATTTATGGATGAAGTTAAACCCCGTGAATTTTCAATTTCCTTGTCCTGGAAGTATAAAACACTGTGACAAGTAACAATGCTTACCATACTTATGTGGTAAACTTCGCAAAAGCAGGAAATAGTGGAAGACGAACTGGACACGTTTTCCCTGCAAAGGGGATGGATAGGATGTAGTTTTAAATGTTAAAAAATAGGTTCTGACTTCTTCCCAACTCTTTTTATTTCATATTGCTGAACAAGTTGTAAATATCATGTTACGTCTGTTCTTGTTGTTACACTTCAACAATAAAATTATTCACAAATGCTTAGACCAAAGTGAGTACAGCATGCTTAAAAATTAAAACTTCGAGTTACAGTAATTGCACATTTATAATTAAAACTTGTATAAAAATTATCACAGTGTAATAATTATTGTGGATTTTTCAACCAGATTGTGGTGATGGACACTGACGGAAACATCAAGCGAGACCTGTTGACAGACGAACATCACAGCATCTCTCTGCCCAAGGCTCTGGCCGTGTACGACAAGAGACTGTATTATATGGACCCCAGATACGAGAGACTGGAGCGTGTGGACATAGCCACTGGAGACAACAACAAGACCCTCATGGACAATGAGCCTGATCTCAAGACTTTCATTATCTTCAGAAAGAGACCATGTAAGACAATTTCATTTCAGTTTTGCCGTTCATAGGTGAATTACATGTGCAATGAGGTAATGACAAATTCTGTGTAAACAGTTTTATGGGGTATAAAGGTTCGGTAAGGAAATTTTGTGGGAGATATATTTTTTTATAAACTGCTATTTTTGTCGTCCCACATATATTAACTTTAAAAAGTCATGAGTTCATGCAAAGTTTACGTTAATGTAGTCTATACTAAGGGCTTAGTGTCAACACTAGTTGTTGTCTTACAAATATTAACTTTCCACAGTCTCGAGTTCATGCAAAGTTTATGGTAACGTAGTCTATACAAGAACTTAGTGTTAACACTAGTTGTTGTTGTCTCACAGATATTAACTTTCCACAGTCTCGAGTTCATGCAAAGTTTATGGTAACGTAGTCTATACAAGAACTTAGTGTTAACACTAGTTGTTGTTGTCTCACAGATATTAACTTTCCACAGTCATGAGTTCATGCAAAGTTTGTGTTATTGTAGTCTATACAAGGGCTTAGTGTCATCACTAGTTGTTGTTGTTCTATAGATGTTAACTTTTCATAGCCATGAATTCATGCAAAGTTTACATTAATGTAATCTATACAACAAATTGTGCCATTGTTACAGTCCAACAACACCCGTGCCTGACCAACAATGGGAACTGCGACCAGTTGTGTATTCCTGCAGAGAACAACAACAGAGTCTGCAGCTGTTCTATCGGCTTCAAGCGAGAGGAGAGTGGCAAATGTATGGCCTACAAGACTTTTGCTGTTGTGTCCCAGCTAGACATCACCAGAGGGTTCAGCTTGGAGGACTCTGCGGAGGCCATTGTTCCCATCTCTGGGATCGGTATGTTTCTCCAGCTTGTTGGGATTCTTTTAGGCTTTTGGTTTCTCCAATCTGTGATATTCGATTTCTGCAGGAACCTTTCTGGCTGTTTGTTCCATTTCGAGGTTATTAAAAAATGTGCCTTCCCTTGTTTTTGTAAAACACAGCCTCATGTAATCGTAGTTGACATTTTTCGAGTTTTTAAGTATGGTTTTCCTTTTTTTTTCAGCTATTCAATTTCGTTTTCTTTAAGTAGATTAAAGACAAGTAAAGGTAAAGATCTTAAATGTGGTTTATCCTCTTTGTGGAAAATCCTAAAATTATTAATTGTTACAAAATATGGGTGCTCTGACCTAGAAAAATGTGAACAGTTTCATTTCGTATTTAGAATCATTCAAGAATTTTCAAATACTAAATACCATTCCATTTTGGTGCCACCACAGCATTATTTTTGTTGTACACTTGTTTCACCAGTTAAAATTACTGCCACTGTCACTACTTGGGTTGCGTTTTCTTTTTTTTTTTTGCAATTGTTTACAATGTTTTAAATAATTTGATGAATTTGCCAATTGTGAGTGTTTTCCTGCTTTTCGATATGTTTCATGCCAGGAATAATAAATCAGAAAATCCACCATGGAATAAGAAAAATTTCTGGTTAATGGCAAAAAAGTTTATAAAGCATTAGCTTTTTGTTTATTTTGTAATTCTGGAAGATGTCTTTCAGCTTTATGATTATCTTACGTACCAATGAAATATTATGTCACAAAAATAAAACTGTATTAGTTAAGTGAATGGAAACTATTCTATTTCATACTTAACAAAAGATTTGTATAAGGGACTCATAATTTAAGTGTTATTTTATAACATATCCATATATTCCTGATTTCTGATTTCTATTTAGAACTAGACAGTAAACTTTACAACATTCGTTTGTAAAGTACTAAAAATAATTAATACAGTGCAAGTATTTTGATCATTTACATTGTAAAAAGCAAGATTAAGTGTCTCATTGTCTTTTGTTTCTCAAGATCATCAGTTTATCCTCATATTGGTTTACATAAGCACCAAAAAGCATACTTTGTTATTTTATATTTTCAATCTAGATTGTTGTATGTCTTAATTTTGGTATAGTACATAACCATTAACACGTTCACAACATCAACATTTTTCAGACTTTTATTTGCTGTCGTATTTTTAAATAATAATGGCAAAAAAACCATAATCGGTTTATTATGTCAAACGTCTAAGCATAACGAGAAATGTATGTGGGCTTCGAAATTATGCACAAAAACAATTATTTCATTACGTTCTTTTAATCTTTCTCCGTGTATCCCAAGCGGTACCTAAAAAATTAAGCAATTGTGGGCCTGACGGGGTACACGGTAGCCTGAGGTATTTATTTAAGTGCGGGATCAAATTTAACTAACCACCAAGACAGGCAAACAATAAAAACACAATAATAAGATTCACAGCAACGTGTACCTCATTGGGCCCGGCACTATACAAAAGCTTGGTGTGTACCTGATCAGGTACACGACACAGTTGTTAAAGATTGTGCGTATCCAATGGGTTACACGTCGTTGTGAGTGTTTTATTACTATTAAAAATTAAATATTTGTATTTTTTAATACTTATTTTTATGATTCCAGGCCATCATATTCTCCATGTTGATGTACACTACCAGGAAAAATGGATCTACTGGGTCGACTTCAACCGTGGGCCATGGAACGGCATTTACCGAGTCCAGCCAAACGGCACAGCACTTCAGGCAGTCATTAAGGACGGTATAGGTTCCAACGGCATCCGAGGGCTCACCATCGACTGGATAGCCGGCAACTTATACTTTACCAATGTTTTTCCTCACGAAAACTATGTGGAAGTCTGTTGGCTTGATGGGTCCAACAGGAAAGTCATCTATAAGACAACGTCTGATGCACCTAAAGAATTGGCTGTCAACCCCATTAAGAGGTCATTACACAGCTATAATTTAAATTATGAAATAGCTACTAAATTAAGTAGAATTCATTTGAGGGAGCACTCTGTTTGTCTGTCACAGCCTTAATATGTGGTTTTTATAACTTTAATTTGATAAATTAAATTTGTATCAATAATTTTTTCAAAATGGAAGTATATCAATTCACGAGGTTGCATTAAAATGATTGCCAACCAACAATCATACGATCACAAAACAGTAACAAAATCAAAATCACTGAATAAAACAAAATAATTATGATGTTGTGTGACCACTACCCCAAAATCTACATTCATTTTTGCTAATGGAAGAACTTTTTTACATTATGGTTGACATTTTTAGTAACTGCAGATACTTACAAACATGATATAGAGTCAGATGGTTCTTGGAATTGTAACGTGTATTCAAGCAGTAGTTCAATGATAGGAACATATTTCTCCCTGATTTTGGCAACACTGTTGAAAAGTACCGAGCCAATCTTTTCATTACTATGGTACTTTCAAAAGATGTAAGTCTTTTTCTTACAAAGAGACGTGTTTGTTTCTAGGATTTTAGGTTTATATACAGATGACCATGTCTCATCATATTTCTGTAAGGTTTTTTCGTTAATCTATGTATGATCTTGAAAAATAAGAAGGGAGAGCAGCTGTGCGAATATTCTTTCTGGATATGTTTACCCTCACTCCTTGTTTAAGAAATAATATTTTCTGAAACATATACAACTTAATATCATGCAATTCATCATGGCTTATAAAAACTAATATAAACTTTCAAGTTCAGTGTCAGTTTGATAGTTGAGTTCGAGTAAAACTCTCGTGAAGGTGATCATTAAATTGGGGGGGGAATTGTCAAAAACACACCAGGAGACACTGATGCTACTTTCATTACATCCTCTTCATATATTTTTGAGCACAGCATATGTCACTAATGTTGCTCTCTTAAGCGTAACAGACAATCTAATTTTAGTTCACTGCTTTGAAGACTTCCAAGATCTGATGACTAAATAAGAGTTTTGAAAAAATGTAAATAGTGTAGTAATTTATTACAGAAATACAAAATTTTGATTAAAAGTAAATCCACCGCCTGATATGTCTGTTTAGGTACCTCTACTGGATTGATTACGGACAATATCCTCGGATTGGCAAGGCATACCTGGACGGACAGAAGTGGTCCCCGATTGTGACGTCAGGGATCAGCACACCTCGGGACCTGACAGTGGACATGCTGACACATGATGTCTACTGGGTCGACGCGCGTCTGGACATGATCCAGAAGGTTTCCTACAATGGAGGCAACAGACAGGTCAGTTCTCTATGGCCAACATACAGAGTGCTAAACGCTGTCTGATTTGTTAGAGTGTTTCAATTATTGGAAACCAGATCCACATGACGATTTAACACCTGTCAACAACATCGGATTCAAATGTGTCAGAATCATGGCGTTGCGGCTCAATGTGAGTCTCATAGGACGTGCAGGCTTTAACACGCTGGTTGTGACAGATACCATGGTGCAAATGCTGTGTTATGAGGTACTACATAAGATCACTCTGTATAGATCCACAGTGAACGTGTGAAAGGAAGCTATGGTTGGAAGCATTGCTTCAATGTGAATGTTTAGTTTAGCTCCAATTCACTCCTGGAATCTGCAGTTAAGTTTCTCTGAAGAGGTCCAAAAAAGGTGGTGATGAAGAAGCTCAAAATGAATTTGTTTTGAGCTTCTTCATCACGGCCTTTTTTGGATCTCTTCAAAGAACATGACTCCAGATTCCAGGAGTCAAATCTGTGACAGCATCAGTTTCCAGATGCTGCACTAAGAGGAAGGTAAACTGGAGTTAAAACTCTGACTGCTTAAGAAAAAAAACTTTTAATATCTTGTAGACGTACAAGTGTCTAGGTGGAAGAATCTTATAGTAATCGAAAAGAAAAAGGTGGTTCATACCTAGGCTATAAGTCGCAAATACCTCCTCTGAGTTGTGACAATAGTTTGGAAATTTGAATCATACATATAATACCATATTCCAACCTACTATGCACTTATGAAAAATATAGTTCTCAATACATTACTGTTACACAAATTTCTTACAATAAAGAACAGAAAAATAGTACTAGTTAATTTTGTCCTTAATTCATGTAAATGTTGCTTCCAGGTTAAGCCATTATCCAAGAAAACCCCTATAAATATAAAACAACTGTTTGATAGGTTGTACGCCGCAATCTGCCGAACCCGATGGGCATTGCAGTGCACATGAGTGATGTCTACTGGGTGGATCGCAATCTGCAGACAGTTTACAAAGCGTCCAAGATTCCTGGGAACACTGAACAAGCTACTTCTGTGAGAACGGGGCTCAGCAAGCTGCGAGACATTGTTATATTCGATGTGGCCAATCAGCCCCCAGATGACAGCAATCCTTGCCGACGCTTCGGTCAGTTCATTACCCATTTAGTTTTCTCAATCTCAATATCACAATTCTTCTCCAGATCAAGCCCATTCACAAAGTGTACTTGATGAGTAACAGAGGTCAAGTTAAACTATGACAACGAGGTTCATGGAAAGGAGGTGTTTTCCTCTGAATAAACTAATTCTTAACCCCTTGCTATTTGTAATGTGTGTAACCTTTTAATTATTTCAGTTTTAAAATGGTAATGGAAAATATTAATTAATGTAAATACGCAAAATTATGACTAAACAGCCTATTAAAAAAATATTTTGATTTTACTCTGATTAACGTACATTTTGGGTTGGGGCCCCAAAACTGGCATGTGCCCCATGTTTCCCAATATCTCTCGACGGCCCTGTTTATAGCTTAAAATATATTGTTAGTTTTTATTAGGTTAGATTAGTGTTAGGTTATGCAATTTTAGTTTTATTATAATAAATACTAAACATTATGCTATTATACACTATACAAAAGTTAAAAAATGTATAAAAATAACTAAATGTTATACCTTATCCAAAATTGCCAGGCAATGTATAGAATGTATTGGTATTGTATACAATTTCAAGATCCCATACACTGCCTCTTGTATCTATATTTCCGACTATCTTACACAGGTAATGGAGGTTGTGAACAGCTCTGTTTCTCCTATCCACAAGACAGTCTAACGACAGGCATCGGCAGCTTCCAGTATAAGTGTGACTGCGCGACCGGACAGATCGTGAGTGGCCAGCGCACCAAGTGTTCCACTGTCGACGAGTACCTGGTATTCGCAACCCGGACTGAAATCCGCGCAGTGAACCTCGATCCGGCTTCCACTAGTGTACCTTTCCGCCCCCTGGTAAGTCTTCACTTCCCAGTAATACAATTTGAGCAAAAGTAATTCAACACACCTCTCTTTTTCTGGACATTATTTATGATAAGGGTCTTAACGGATCCTTTTTAAAAATTATGTCGTTTTAACTCTTGCTTGAAAGTACATAGGTACCTTTTGGTCCAAGAGAGAACTCTATCGATGTGTTCTAAAGATTAGTGGTCAGCAAAGTTTCACCTAAACGGTCAAAGAGCTGTCAGCAACCATTATTGCAATAAAAAAAGTACAGAATACAAAAATTAGTAGAGAAACTGAGTATACAGTATACAGTAACAGATACTTATATAACATATAACGTTTCATACATGTTACAGCTTATTTTGTTTGATTTGTTGGTTTCATCAAATGATTGAATATTTTAACTTACCAGCTGTCTAATCTTCATAGCAAGGTAAACAGCAAAACGCACTCCCTTTCCTAACTGTGGATATTTGTTACATTCTTTAGGATCCTTCGATACTCCATGTATCATTAGATTAAATGTGGTAATAAGAACTAACTCTATG
Organism: Homalodisca vitripennis; assembly: GCF_021130785.1. Lineage (NCBI taxonomy): Eukaryota > Metazoa > Arthropoda > Insecta > Hemiptera > Cicadellidae > Homalodisca > Homalodisca vitripennis. The sequence continues at coordinate 14,318,412 of NC_060208.1, forward strand.
TAAACTAAATTTAACACATTTTATTAGGGATGGGCTGATTCCGAAAAAATTATATTTTTATTCCTATACTATAACTGTAGTCTCCATTCTGAATTCGTTTTTGTTTCCTGTTTTATTTGGTACTAATATATAAGAATATAGCCCAATACTAAAAAAAGCAACACAAATTTGTATTAAGTTCCGATAATTATACAAAAATGTTGTATGGATTCTTGATTCTGAACTCAATACCTATTCCTGTATAAGTAATAACTAAGAAGAATAACTAATATTATTAATAACTAAAGAATTTAGGATAGGAGGAGCAGAAAGGGTATTCCGGCTCGAGGGGTGGGGGGGAGGTCTGGTTTCTAACCACTCTTGAAGGGTATTCTTCTTCTTCTTTTTCATAGAGATGTCAAAAACAACACTCAAATAAAAAGAATCTTCGATTCTACTAAGAATTGAGGCATTAAGAAATCGAGTATCAGAACCAACCCATCCAAAATTTTTATTGATTACATACCAGAAACAGATTAAAATAAGGAAATGCCATTTGCCAATACATTGTTGAAGAGAACAAACTGGCCAATAAAACTTAGAAATTAGTAGAAATTAAATAATAGTGTTTTGTGTGAGCTGTTGACCTTATTTTAATACCATTTTTTCAAAATGTTACTAAGTTTTTTATTTTTATTTTCTATAATCAAAATAAAATTAATAATGATATTTAAAAATGTGATGCGTCGGTAAATTGAGTAAATATCTCTGTAAAACTCTGAGATAAAAATGAAGATTCTTCCAAATATAAAGTTCTAGAAAGAATCCCTTGTGTGGACAATCTATGGGAAATTGAGTCTCAGCTATGTATGATAGAGCGTATAAGATTGTATGATTTTACAGAAGATTCAACAGTTCTTGGGCTCATCCCTGAAAAAGATATCATAAAATTACACTGAGTTGTAAGGATATACATGATGATACTTTACAAAATTTGATCAAAACTATAAAACTTGATCACTTTAGGGTATATATTAGTACTACAAAGATTATACAAAGATTAAGCAAAATTCAGAAAAAACTGAATGTTCAACAAAACTTTTTTTTAATGATAATTTAGTAAAATAAAGGTTAAATTAAGAAACTAAATGTGAAAAACAAATGCTTTACCTAATCTTTAACTATACTGTTTTTGCTTTAGGTTAGTTTATAACATTTTACATTAGATATATAGATGAAACCTTCAAAGTTTTTGAAATATTGTGTTCTTTGTATTGTATTGTGACGGGTGAGTCCGTTAAATGTAAGGAATGTTCTGTTTACGCTGCCAATGTCCATGTTTCTGTGTACAAGATGTGGGGCAAGGCGTAACAATGACTTCCACCACCACAGGAGGTAAACATGTCAACAGTTCTGAATTAAACATTCACTTTGAATTGAAATACTGTTGTAAGTAGATAACATTATGTAGATCATACCACAGTACTCACACCGTACGTTGGCTTCTGATAATGTTAAGGTGTCTCAATCAGAGCTCTGTTAAAACTTTTTTTTAACATTTTAGTCAAATCTCTGATACCATTTCTGAAGACAAGAAAAATAAACCAAAATTTGTTATCATGTTACAAGGATTCGTAGGTAATTACATTAATATTTGGTTGTTTCTTTTAATCAGGTCTTCAAATAAAATAAAAAAACACTGCTGGAGATATAGATAAGAAATTTGTACAGTTTGTATGTAAAAGATGGTGGAAAAAAGTGAATTTTTTATTTATTTATGAAAAATAAATATTATGTTTGTTATTCCAGGGCAACCTTACAAACGTGGTGGGTGTTGACTTCGACTACGAAGACAAGACACTATTGTTCACACAAATCCGACCGTGGGCTCGCATCGCGCAGGTGCCCAGTGGCGAACCCAGTGGAGACAAGGTGAAGCCTATCATCAACCGAGGCATCAATCCGGAAGGCATTGCGTACGACTGGACACAGAAGAAGATCTATTGGACGGATTCCAGCAATAACAGCATCTACGCCATGAATATGGACGGGTCCGAGCTTGTCATGATAGCGAGGGTGGAGCGACCGAGAGCCATCGTAGTCGATCCTTGCAACGGGTCAGTCTTGTACATCTGTACTATCTTTTCATAAAACATTTCCCCTTAAATAATTGATGTATTTTCTTTGGTAATTTAAATGAGCTATAGTTGTAATAGTAAAACCATTTTTATACCAAAAGTCCTTAACCTTAAATGTTTATTGTGAGCTATGCTATAATTTCATAAATTATAATTATTACATAGATTATTCCAAAAGGGGATTGAATAGATTGATTTTGATGGTCACAATGGTGGGCAGTTGAAATATTTGTGGTGGGCAGTTCTAAAAAATTTGATCTCAAATTTAATTCCGATACGAAAATAATGGTCTTGATTTCCAGATTTCAATTCAATCCCAAGTTTCTGTGTGAGTGTTACTAAGAATTATATCCTGATTTAAATAAATGGCACCACAATTATTGTTATGAACGGGCTAATACAAAAAATTTCTATCAAAATTCCTATACCGATACTAATATTCGGTCTTAATTCTGAATTCGATACAGATTCCTGTTTTAATAATAACTAAGAATAGTAACTAAATATTATTTATAACTAATAACTAAATGATAACTAAAGATTTTAAATAGGATTGGAAGAGTAGGTTTAATTTTATTAGACTAGAAGAGTAAAGAAAATACAGCAATAATATGTTTAGCAATCAGCAATTTGTGTACAGCTGTCATCTATGAATAGACTTATTTAAAGATTTGGTGGATTTTAGATTCAGCTTTGACATATCACTAAGAATCAAGATATTGAGTATCAAAATTAACCTATTCCTATTTGATTTGTTACTTTTTAATAATATAAAGAGTGTAAAACCTAATGAGGATTTTACATTTTCAGATCATTGTACTATACAGACTGGGGGAGATTCGGTACCTCGGGTAAAATCTTCCGCACAACAATGGCCGGCTCGCTCAAACGAGCAATCATAGAACGTGACTTGAGCCAACCAAGTGGCCTGGCCATTGATTATGATGAGCACATGTTGTACTGGACTGATGCTGTGCGTGAGAAGATCGAGCGCTCCACCTTGAATGGACAGAATCGAGAGGTACTGTTGCCATCATCGTATGTGCCTTTGAACCCTAGAGTTACAGCCTTTTATGCTTGTTATGTATTACCAGGTTTTGGGGGAAATCTTTACAGTGCTTTTTGAAGATCTGTTTACAAATTAACAGCTTTCTTATAACGACATTTAATTATGTTTTAGTGGTAGCAACATTTTCATAATTAAATGTTTTACAAAAAAACTTGCAAAATATAAGTACATTATAAGTAATTTTACAAAAAACTTGTACAAAATATTTTTTACAAATATTTATATATTTGTACTAAAATTATATATATAATTTTTATATACATTGAATCACAAAAAGTACTTGCTCCGCCTGGACTGTAACCCAGATCTCTCACCTGATGAAATGATTGATTAATTTCAAAATAACTGAATAACTCAAAACTGAATGAATACTTTTTACATTCACCCTGATTTTCTAAATCGTCATTGAGATCTTAAGTTGGGTCAAATTGTCTATCATCACTAAATAACTGCTGTAGAAAAGTTTATCATCAGAAAATTCAGTTGAAAATAATCCTGATGCACAAAAATAATGACACAAATTTAGTGGTGTCTTGTTTGCCATTGCTTTTTCTAACAGAAGTTTACAGTGAAATCACTTCTGTTCGGTCAGGTGTTGATATCAGCAACCATCTACCCGTTTGCGATCACTGTCCACCGCAACTACATCTACTGGACAGATCTGCAGCTCCGGGGAGTCTACCGCGCAGAGAAGCACACAGGAGCCAACATGGTGGAGATGGTCAAGCGGTTGGAGGACTCCCCACGTGACATCCAGGTGTACTCCGGGGAGAGGCAGAAGTGCTCGGTTAATCCTTGCCACATCAGTAACGGCGGTTGTGCTCACTCCTGTCATCCAGCACCCAACAACATGGTAAGTCACAAAAAGATCATTCAGCAATTTAAGGAAAACTCGTGCTATTATACATTTTTTCAGAAGTGCAACAATTTCTAATACTTTTTTTTACTGTACCTGTGGTTTCTTGGCACAATATTTTTACTTAAGAAGTGTTAAATAACTTAGCTTTTTGGTGTGGAATGTACAGGCAGAGTGCAAGTGCAACGGCACTGCCAAATTGGTGAACGAGAACCGCATGTGTGTCGCCATGAACCTCACGTGTGAGCCCAACAAGTTCTACTGTGCCAACGGCAAGTGTATATCACGTATGTGGGCCTGTGATGGCGATGATGACTGTGGAGACAACTCTGACGAGGATGTCAACTACTGCAGTGAGTTTTACTGATTATTATTGTCTACATTCTGGGTTCATTTAATAAACGGTCAATAAGTGAATTTAGGTAATGTACATTTACTAGTTTAATAATAAGTGCTAAAGTATGCAAAGACCTGTACCATACTTGAAAATGCTAGAAATGTCATTTGATGTCATGAATAAATATAAAAATGTCTGCTAATTTCTGTGTTTAGATGGCAATTTGTTGACAATAACTGGGAATGATGATAGCTGAATGGTCTAAGAGGTTGAACTTTGGATCTGAGTTAGAGATAGAACAGGTTCAGATACTGTCTATGACCCTAGCAAAAGGCTGTGATGAGATCTTGAGTTTGTTTTGCCGCATGAAGCATTGTAGTATCCTGCAGTGTTTTCAACAACATTTTTGTGTAAAAACGGATGATGTAATTTATTTTTGGTTGAAAACAAACAAAGAAACTGGCTTGGTATTAACAACGACGAGCTTATCTCTATGCAAGAATGCCTCAGATTCTGAAACAAATTTGAGCCCAAAGCCATACTTGGAAAAACATTACAGAAGAAAGATATTTTTGAAGCAACTCTTGTTTCAACATAAATTTCTAATCAAATTTTATAAGAGTTTATTGTAGTGAAAACTTTCGATATTATTATAATAATTGATAAGTAATTAATTAGTTTGTACCAAAACTAGATAAGAGTGGTACGTGTAAGGTTCATTGTCAGACTGAATGGTCTGCAGACATGTGTGAGTTGGAAACCACTGATCTAAAGGGTTAAATAGGTCCCAAACATGGAACTACTGAAGCACCCAAAAACAGAGTACCAAAGTTGTATAGTACTTGGAGAGTTGGAAAATTGTTAAAATTGGAAATAGTCATTGCAAGTTCTTCAGTTTAATGTAGAATATTAATTTTAAACTAACATATTAAAAAACAGTATTTTACAGGTTAAAATAAAATTACTTTTCTCAAGTGATGGTACAACTTAAAGTTACTCATAGTTCATTTGTTGTTTTGTTTGTTTTAGCCTACCACTCATGTAGCCCAACAGAATTCCGATGCAACAACGGCCGCTGTATTTTCCGCTCTTGGAAGTGTGATCACGAGAATGACTGTCGCGATGGTTCAGACGAGATCGGCTGTACATACCCACCTTGTGACAACGGAGAGTTCACGTGTGCCAACTACCGCTGCATCCCACAGTCACAGGTCTGTGTTCTGCTTCCCTCAGTTGTTACGGTTGTGTCATAAATTTATATAATTATGTAGTTTTCTTTAATTATTGGCAGTAGAGAAGTGTTATTTATATATTATGATATATAAACACCAATATTTTATGGGTAGAAAAAAATGTTTTGCTCAACTTTTTACCTCTTTAATTCCTTTTGCAGTTTCCACAAGTTTATTTCAATTTGTTCTGTTATCAAGTTTAACTTTGGTAAAGCCATCAATTTGTTGTGTTTGTATCATCTTTGCGTGTGCTTAAAAATAGTTATCTAAATGTTTAACACATCCACTGACAAATGTACAAAATCCTGTTATCTTCTTGTACGTATTTGTGGGTATAGTTATTGTTTAATAACTGTGGAAGGCAGAGTTTTATAGAAAGACAAATTAAAAATGTAAGTTGTTAAACTAAAGCTATAAACCTACTTGGCAAGTGGAGATAATTAGTATATTTGTGGAGCCTACATGTTTTGTCCACATTTGCGTACTGTGTTACGTATTTTGAAAATTGTTAAGTTTATGTTAAAAGGTTCTGATCTGAGATCTTAATAAATGACAGTTTCAGAATCTTTCAATCTTTGACACAAGCAGTTTTCATAATAATTATTCATACATCAAATTTATCTAAATTCTAACATTCTTTTTTACTTGGCATCTTCTCTTTCATTTAACTCTCAATGTAATTATTGTAGGTGTGCAATGGAGTCAACGACTGCAAGGACAACGTAACTTCGGACGAGACACATGAGCGTTGTGGACGTAACACCACATGTCCGGCCAACCATCTCAAGTGTGAGAAGACCAACATCTGTGTGGAACCCTACTGGCTGTGTGATGGAGACAATGACTGCGGAGATAACAGTGACGAGGACCCTGTCCATTGCTCCCAGCGCACCTGTCCCGCCAACAGCTTCAGGTAGACATTATGCCAACTAGGGTGGTGCGTGACTACTCTGTCATTTGGATTACAACTGTATTATAACTGACCTCAATTTACTTCAAAATTTAAACATGGCCAATAGTATAGAAGCAATGGCAAAGTAAGAAATGAGTGTGCACAATCTTTAAAGCATAAGATAAAGTTTTATTCTGTTTTTAGGCACATTTCAAACAATTAAAGTATTTTGGGAAATTATCTTCATACCTGAATGATTTGCAGATTCAAAAATTCTTGTTGTTTTACAATTTATTTGATATATTTATATATGCTCTTCAAAAAAAACAATTAAATGGCTTTTTAGTTTATATGTTGATCATTGCTCTGATCTTAAACATAGCTTTTTGCCCTAAACATAACAAAAACATCAGGGTGTCAATTAAACACAACAGATTAGATCAGATTTCAGACGCTGAACTAAGTGGAAGGTGAAATTTAGTTGAACTCAACATTTGTGCTTGAATCTACTTTTATATTAACTGTGATGAGGAGAAAAGGTATTGTTTGTGTTTAGCAGTTCAGCATATTTTAATATATGTGGACTAAACATCATAAATTTCCAAAAAGTTTGACCACTAATCATATTAATGAATAATATTCACAAATTTGTGTTAGACTTATTCCTTGAGCATTTTAATGTTCAGTCATTAGAGAGAGGTTAAGTGGTAAAAGGTTTAGTTAGCACTAACTTCATCTCATGTGTAGGGACATTTTTCATTTCAGCTCAGTTGGATCTTTGTTATTAGCTTTACTTTTTGGCTGGTTTTCAAGATAGTACCACATAATATATTTTACTTAAAAAGCAGTTAAAAGTAAAGAATGTAGGAACTTTAAATATCAGTCATAAATTTAGTAAATTTTAAGAAAACAAACTAATTAAAAATATTGTATTTTAAATTCTTTAAAATTTGTATAATCATTTGCCCAATGGAATACACATAATTATAAATAAGGTACTAGCTGTGTCCCGTGGCTTTGTAAGCTTTGCCCATGTATGAGCTACTCTGGTTCAAATAAATTAATGATATTTCCAACGCTGATGTAGAGTTTACCTTGTTGCCAAGATCAAGAAAATCTGTCAAAAGTGTATGTTTATAGCCATTGTACACGTACATGTACTTTATTGTAAAGTGCTCTAACAATCAAGCTTTAAGTTCATCCAGAAATTTATTTTAAAGACAAATAAACATCAAAACTTAGCACCTTCAAATAGTTTTTTGCTATTTAATATACATAACTGTCTCGTAATTGCAGTTTATAATGTGCAGGCCCTTTGATAACTTTTTTATTTTGCAGCACCACCTGGTGGTGAGTTACATCAATTGTCATAGCATATAAACCTTCTACATGGAAAAATACATATATATATATATACAAATTTTTTTAATGATCGGTCAAATAGTTTTTGAGTCTATAAAGGACATACAGACAAACATTCATATATATATATATATATATATATATATAGATATCTATATAAGCCCATGGTTTAGCCCATGGTTCTTGTTCACCAACTTGATGGTCTGTTTGTGTGATTCCCACAGGTGCCCCAATCATCGGTGTATCCCTGCGACATGGTACTGTGACGGAGACGATGACTGCGGAGATTCGTCAGACGAACCACCAGAGTACTGTAAGAGCGAAGGACGAACCTGCTTCGGGGATCTGTTCACCTGTGACAACGGAAACTGCATCCCACGAATCTACATCTGCGATGGGGACAATGACTGCATGGACAACAGTGACGAGGACACCAGACACCAGTGCAGTCAGTATCGTAACACTCTAATACTTAGGTTATGTTATGCTTTTAACCTACAAGTTAGTTAGGTTATGTTTAGCTTCATACTATTATTTGTATTCATATAACTTAAAAAAATAATTTCCCAAAAATTCAGTTTTATAATTTTAAAAATAGTTCATGAATTAAATACTAGTTAACAATTAATGTTACTTCAACATTACTCAGTTATAAGTCTGATTTTGGAATATAATCTATAAGATTTCTGAAGACCTAATTCTTCTTTAAATGCCCATGAAGTTTATGTAATTAATCTGTATTTGATTATTTATAGATAATGGTTTATAAATACAAAACTTTATGCACCACAAAACGTGTTGTATTTTGCATCAACTAAAACACTAAGTGCTAATAACATATTTTGTATGTGAATGTTTTTTACAGACGAGCGCAAATGTGATGAGGAGACGGAGTTTACCTGTGCAGCCAATAAGGCGTGGGGTCGCGCGCAGTGCATCCCACGCAAGTGGGTCTGTGATGGCGACCCTGACTGTGTGGACGGCGCAGACGAGAACACCACGGCGCTCAGCTGCCCCCCTCCCCCCACTTGTGGTAGTGATCAGTTCACTTGTGGCAACGGACGATGCATTAACAAAGTGAGTGGCGTTTCCATCAAACACTGTACCATATTAGATGAGAACTAAGATAGCTTCTTAGTCTATCTCGATTCGTTTTAACCTGAATTTGGTTCCAATGCAAAGTATTAATGTCCATTGTCATGGTGGACATTGTGTCTTGTTTTTAAAGTAAACTACACACAGGTGCAATACATACATTGTATAGTAGATATAGAGATACCTACCCTGTCTATATATTGACCACATTTGAATATTTCAAGAAGTGTTGAAAAAGATGAACAATTACTTTATTGGAGACAAAGTTTGGACTACTAAGTGTAAACAATACTCACTACCACATAACCTTTAAACAATTAACAAACATTTTTCATTAAATAAATAAATGTTAATGCTGTATTTATTTCAAACATAAATAACTAAATTAAAGATAAAATAGTTCTTAATATGAAATTTGCTACAGAGTGCATGTTGATATTATTGTTGGGAAACATAACTGTTTTCTCTATTTTATATTGACCAAATTTGGCACAAAAAGCAGAGACATAGTTAAGTTAAGTTAAAGTGTTTTGTTATTGACCAGCCACATTTGTGTCTATCATTATTTTTATATAAAATCCTATCTTTCTAACAATGATAAAAAAGAACTACTTATAATTATTTTTACAATAATTGATTTTGTGCACATTCTTCAAATTACAATAAAATAATGTCTCTCAACAAATTCTTGCACGTGGTTGTGAAAATGATCTAAAATCAGTAAGAGTATTTTAAAATGTGTAAATGATTACTGTATTGAAATGCCATGCAACTTTTCTTGTTGTTACTTTTACTTTGTAACTCCTTCCATAAAGGAAAATTAAATAGAGATCAATTCCAGTTCTCCGTCAATTCCAATTCTTTTTTATCCCAATTTTCTGTCCATTCTATTTCTTTGTCTATCAATTTCTTCATCAATCTCAGTTTACCTTCTACATAAGCTCCATCCTCATCCTAGTCTCATATACAATATCATTCTCTTGTATTTTTGGCTTTCTTTCATCCGATTCTCCATTGTTCCTTTTCCATTGTTTACTGACAATGCTGAAAAATGTTGAAGGGCTGGACTTGTGACCATGACAATGACTGCGGAGATGGCACTGACGAGGGTAAGGGCTGCCACTCTGTATACAAGAACTGCACAGAGCAAGAGTTCCACTGCCAGAACTTCAAGTGTATCCGCAGCACCTACCACTGCGACGGGGAAGACGACTGTGGAGATAACTCGGACGAATTTGAATGCAGTAAGTAAGATCAGAATGACATACATACAACCTACATCTTTGGATTGTTAATTTCATAAAATGTTTCATTATGTCCGGCTACATCTAAAATCAGGTAAATACTCACCTTTTTAATGTTGTACATGAGTTCATGATGTTGCATCCCTTGAAGTGGCACAAAAGGGGCGGAATAGAAATATAAACATTATTAACCCATTGGCCTTGTATCACGGAATCATGCCATGACAAGTATAGTGCCATCTAAATAATTTTTTTTTATCTCGTTTTGCATAAAAATGTTTTAAAATATTGATCAAATCAATGAGTAATCTCTTAAATATAAGTGGAAAAGTATTTTAAGCTGTTAAAGTAAACATATTATACTGATATATTACGTCAATTTCGGTCTAACTTTTTACGTTGTAATATTCTCCATTGTTCTTAGGTTGAATTTGGTAGCGTGTGATGTGTAATATTATTGCTTTATGCAATCTTTATTTTATTTAAATGTCTGGCCAACCAGATACGGTAAAATAAATGATGTCATTGCTTAGCACTAAGCTGTCTTTGCTTAGTGTTTGTAAACAGAAACGCTACCGTGCTGATCGTGAACATTCATTATTGAAGTGGGAGTTGTTTATAATGGTTATGGTCTAGTGGTTAGACTAATATTGTTGTAATATGTAAACAAAAATTCAGTTCTTCTTTTAATTGAAATATAAATAATTAATAAATTAGTATAGAAATCTTAGTGTACTGTAAGAGACAAAGTAAGTACTCTGGATATTTTCAGTGTTGTGGAAAAAATGTATCCTGGAAAATTATGCATATTATAGTATGCAAATAATGCAGTATATATATATATATTTCTTACCCAGCGTAATTTCTTGTGTCTCTTAACAGAGAAAGAGAATACGACCTGTCCCGAGGGCCAGTTTCAATGTGCCAGTGGCCACCAGTGTATCGACTACCGGCTGGTTTGTAACAAGGTATCTGACTGTGCGGACGACAGTGACGAGTCACTTCACTGCAACGTAGACGAGTGTGCGCGGGTCGAGACACACCAGTGTGGCCACAAATGTGTCAACACGCTCACCAGTTTCTACTGTGAGTGCAACTCAGGATACAAGTAAGTTGACAAGTCTATACTAGTGCTGAGGTTAATACCTTGTACCCTCATCGCTTCGGTACCACCACCCTGAGCCAAAATATTGCACTGTAAGTGTTTTGAATAATTATCAAAATTTCATTATTTGCATTTCATTATTGCAATTTTTTATTGTTTCCCTGTCTTGGTGGTTTGTTAAATGTGATCCCCGCTTAAGTAAATACCTTAGACTTTCATGTACACTCATCGGGCGCATGATTACTTAATTTTAATTAATATTTTAGGTACCCCTTGGGATATATGAAAAACATATTGAAATTAATATTTTTGTACATTCATTTCTTATTATACTTAGACGTTTAACATTAAAAAAAGATTGCGGATTTTTGCCATTATTACTGAAAAATTCAATGGCAAATAAAAAATTCCTGTAACAAGCAGTCGTTGTGAACATGTTTTAAGAACTGGTGTTTTCTCTTTTCGTCAAGTGTCGCACTAAAACATTAAGTCCAAGAAAGTCAACAAATAAAAAATTATGTTGGTGAGCATTAAACATAAAAACAAAAAGTTTGCACATAAAAACTTGTAACTCAAATCAGTCAAAGAATGGTAGAAGCACAATGAACATTGCATATGCACTGGTGTACTGAATTCGGTTAAATTATGGAGTGTGCATCATTTGATTTTCATTTTTAGTTCACTCATTTGTAGTTTTTTATTGGATTTTATGTATATGCTTTAATATACAAATTTTTCTTAGTAACTTGACTTTGATCTTTTTCATTCTCATGTTCTTTGATTTGTTAAATTTCATACATACTTAACCTAATGTGTTAGTGTTGGACATAAAAAAATAGAGGAAGTACAAGTTCTTTAAATATTTTGTTTCAGTTTTTATTACATGTATAATGATGACAAACATCGGTAATTGTATCATCCTCCCCACCCCTCATCATTTCAAAGTTCAATATTCTATTTAGAGCAAATAGACTAATGTATGACTTAAGCATTTTTATTTCTTCTGCTTTCTTTCTCATATTTAGTTATCTTTGTAGAGTTGTGTTGACAAAGTACGTTTGTCCTTTTTAAATAATTAAATTTTAGCTGTTACTTTTCATTTTCACGTTAGGAAAAAGGAGGAACTAAAATCTTTTGAGAAAATTATTACTATTTCTGTTCCTTAACAAATAATATGCCATTGTTAATCCTGTATTTAAGTGTAATTATTTAGTACACTTTTCCTTTAGTATTTTAAAAACTTACTTTACTTACTTCTATAGACATTCTGTTACTTAATTCCTGCTGTAAGAGTATCCTTTTATCCCCTTATAACTCGTCTTGATTGTGTGCCTAGATTAATGGATGACGGAAAGGCATGCAGAGACATCGATGAGTGCACGGAGACTCCAGGAGTGTGCTCGCAATACTGTAGCAACACACCAGGCAGTTACTACTGTAAGTGCGACGAGACCTACTACGATCGTGCACTCGATGAGCACTCGTGCAAGCGACGTGACCGCACTGATCCCTGGATTGTGTTCACCAACAAGTACTACGTGAGGAACATGTCACTCGATGGAACACACTATGCGCTCATCCAGCAGGAACTCATGAATGTTGTCGCGCTCGATTTCGACTACAGAGAGAATTACATTTACTACTGTGATGTCAGTGCTAAGACCATTTACAGGTGAGTTGGTTGCACTGCAGTCATCTTCATTTTCTATCTCATAAGGACAATCTATATTCTATAAACATCCTTATTCTGTTATTTTTACCCTAAAGTTACGCTAGATGTCATATTTTAAAGACACAACTTAAGTATAAATCCTAATATGTTTTACTTTGAGTTTGGATTTTATGTTCATTCAGGTCTCACATTAATCGGCTAGAAAAAGAAGCTATAATCCGTCATGACAGCCATGGCCTAGAAGGAGTGGCGGTGGACTGGGTGGGGCGTAAGCTCTACTGGCTGGACCGCCACAGCAAGCACCTGGATGTGTCAGAACTGGACGGAACAAAGCGCAAGACCTTGTACTCTGGCATTCTAGACCCCCGGGGTCTGGCAGTCCATCCCGGCATCGGTTACTTGTACTTCACTAGTTGGCACTTGCAGGTGAGTTTTACAAGTTTATTGTTTGAATTGGGGTTCAAGAAGTCTGAGCCTTCTAAGTGATGTTTAAGTGGCCTGGTTTAAATTAAATGAAAACAAATAAAGATTCTTACACATTGACAGCAACATATACATGTATGTAGCTGTGATAGGGTTAGGAATGCCTAATGCACACACGCTACTTTATTAACCTAGTCATTGTTATAGAATCAGTTTGACATATTGAAAGGTTAATTGATAAGTGATACAAAATTGTGGAGCAATTTAAATTGAAGAATACATTAACTATTACATTTTTACTGCATATATAGTGGCACTAGTTTAGGGTTAATAGTGAATACAAAACAACATACTAATTTTGAAATTAATCATATCACTCGCAATGCAAATTTAGAGAATTTAAAATGTATCATACGATTGTCTACAAGTAGAACAGACAATGATGAGGAATTAAATTAAAATTGCTAAAATTTGTTTTATCTGCATCAAATGGTAGCACTAATGTGTAGCAACTAAACCTACAAAATCACATATGATTCGGCCAACACCAAAATGCCCTTCTATTGCATTAGTTTTAATTTTTTATGTAAAATGTGTAATATAATAAATAAGTAATATATTTTGTATAACTTTGGGTTAATCAAGGGACTTACAATAAATATTTATTGATATTACAGGCCTACATCGGCAAGATGGGCATGGACGGAAGCAACCTAACACGCATCCTCACGTATGAAAACGACATCGCGTGGCCCAACGCACTCACCATAGACTATTTCTCAGAGAGGATCTTCTGGGCGGACGCTCACCTGGACTATATCGCCTCGGCCGACCTTGAGGGCAGGCACCGACACATTGTGTTGTCGGGAGAGAAGGTACCACACGTGTTCGCCATAACGCTCTTCGAGGACAACATCTACTGGACTGACTGGAACATGAAGGCCGTCACCAGAGCTAACAAGTTCACAGGTCAGTTATTGCTCTTATTTTCTTATTTTAATAATCAATTTTATTGTGCTGTGTGTGCAAACTAAGATTATGAGCTCTATTAGTTTAAACTCTTAAAAATACACTTATCTTTTAAAAATAATCTAAACTATAACCAACAAAACTTAAAAAGAAGACAAACTATTAATGTTAATGTTGTGTATGATGGCCAAAATAATACTTTTGTATTTATTATTTTAATAAATAAGTCTTGAGGTGATGTCAAAACAAAATATTAAAATATGGTAATATCCCAGTTCTTAAGTGAGAACAACATATTTACAAGAATGTTAAATTTTTATTTAAGTTTGCTCATTAGGTTTGTACATTGTGTATACGGTATATTTAAGAGGTCATAAACACACAACTTTGTATGACAAAAAGAAGCAATAATGTTCTACAACGTAACATTGTCCAAACACATGTTTGGCTATACAATAGCCGAAGAAAGAAGGTCACTGTACAGTTCTAGCTCTTTAACTCTGTAAATTTCTCGCCGGCCAATTTGTTCTGAGTTTTTTCAATTTTTTGCACAATTTCGTCTTTTGAATAGTGGATCTCGTCAGGAGGGTTAGGCCACTTCCAATTTGAAGCTGACCTCTTCATTGCGGATATAAGAATATCGCCATCTTCGTCGAACTCTATTATTCTTCCTGGATACAGTTCACATTGGTATCTTACAAGGACGAAGTCCCCGACTTCCAGATGTAAGACATCAGCTGATGTTTGTTCGAGTGGAATGGATGGGGTCACATCTTGATTCTCAAACTCACTAAATGTCTCCGAGTCTTCAGAGTCTTGAACAGAAAAACCTGTCATCCTCTTCCTCAGTACTGCTGTCTACGACTCTCTTTTTTCCGTTTTTTTTTTCGAGTTTCTTCAAATCTGGCCGTACTCTCTTGTTGCATGATTGAACTCCAGTTGAAGTGGATGGTTGATCCATTGGTAGTGCAGATGCTTGGAATTCTTTCTGAGGATATACTTTTTCCAGGAGGTACATTTAACTTTTTTCTTTCTCTGTAACTCTTCGACCTTGAGGTAGCCTCTTGACGCTTCATTGTAATCTGTTCGAGAAAACTCTCGCCAACAATAGAAGAAATTGAATGTGTCCAAACTTCCTGATGGTAACCTCTTGAGAACTGGCTCTCTGTTTATAGGGTATATCCCTAACTTGCGAAACCCGGCAATAAGGTTGTCTGGGGGCCGTTAATCATAGCACCCCATAGACTGTTTAAGAGGTTAGGGAACTGATCTTTTGGTACTGACGTACAACGACTTCCAGCTGCCGTCTCTTTCCAGTCTTTTAATATTTTTCTCCATGCAACCTTCATGGGGCGTAGGAACGCAACATCTTAAGGTTGTAAAAGATGAGTTGCAATTGGGCGGCAACGCAATAAATTTGATGTTATTCATCTCACATTGTTTGATAACTTCTATGTTTATGTGAGAACTAAGGTTGTCACAAATGATGACCTTTGGTCCTTCCTGTTTCTTGAGAATCGGAAGCATCAATGACACAAACCAATCTTCAAAAGAATTGCTATCAAACCAACCTGATTTGGTTCGATTATAACGAGTATCAGGAGGCCCATTCTCGGTCCCAAGTTGACCATATTTTCTCAGCTTTGTAGTTCACGTAAGGTGGCGCTAGTACCCCGGCGGCATTACCACATACCATGATAGAAGTACATGCTTTTTGAAGAATTCTGTATCCTCTCCGGGTATTTAGTTCCTCGTTTAGTTATTATTTTACCAGAACCAGGCTCATCAACAAGGTTTGTTTCATCGTAATTCCAAATGTTTTCCTTTGGAATGCTATCAAGCTCTTTTTCTAAGTTGTCAAAAAAACTGTTAACAACTTGTTCGTCAGTGGCTGCTCTAGAATAAGATATATTTTTCGCAGTTCTTTGTGTTAGTACTGCTTTGTGGCGCTTTAAGAAGGAATCTGCCCAATCATTTCCTGGTAAGTTCTTTTTGAAGCGTGTTTCATTTTTTCCAATTCCTGTCAAGATACGATTTCACTACACACAACGTAAATCAAAGCTGTTAACAGGAAATCCATAGTTCGATACGGCAACAATTGTGCGCAACAAACTGTTCCTCTTCTTCCTCAGAAAATACAGTGGCTCGACCTACGGGCTGTGTATGTTTTTTCTTGAGATTTTAAATGTAAAGTATTTTTTGGTATTCCGTATTTGGAAGATGCATTTCGGATCGATAGTGTCTTGTTTCTGATCGCTAATAAGGCTTCTTGTAAACTTTCTTCTGTATAATTTTTGTATGGCCTTGTTCCAAGAGGTCTTTTAGGATTTCTAGGCATTGTTGTCCAATCAAATCCTGAAAAAAAAAACAAACCAATGTAAAAAGACGTCAAAATGCAGTCTTATGGGGTAAGATTGGGACAGTCCCAAAGTTACCCCGTCGAAAGCTGAAAAACTACAATTTATAGGTTATGAATCACAATTCTTATAACAACATGATTACTTCTACACTTAACACTTAGGAAGATATTTAGTAATCGTTATACACACCTGAAGTTAATCTGGTGATGGCAGCCTGCGAAGGCACAAGTGAAAGTTTCATCAAAAGAGAGAAATCGCAAAAATGATGAGTGGAAATAGAACCTTGCTGTCACACAGGTGCCGTTAGCAAAGGTTCTGTAAACTGCCGTCAGGTAACAACACTGTACAGGCCAACATAAAGAACGAGTTTGCAGCCTAAACTATTGCAGTGTATCCACCAGGGAAGCCTGCAAACTAAAATTTACCCGCTGTCCCCAAAATTACCCCCCCCAGTCCCAAAGTTACCCCGTCCTACGGTAATACAGATGGGTAAAATTGGTACACACTCATTTTCCCAGTTATTTCTTATGTAAACAGTACTGCTATACGATATTGTGGTGGTAACATTAGTACAATGACTTTGTATTCCTGCTGTTTCTAATGGAGAAAAAAAGTGCTGTCCCAATGTTACCCCCAATCAAAGGGTAAGATTGGGACAACTTAAATATTTTTTTTATGAAATACCGTAGGTTCTATAGTTTTTATCTTTCAACAATTTTGAAAGAGGAAGGATGACCGTACATGTTAATGATTTTTTCAGTATTTTAACTGTAAAAATAAGGACAGGAGCTGTTGGAACATTTGAAAAGTGTCCCAAAGTTACCCCGTCCTACGGTACATTTGGTTGTTTAGGTTACTTTATTGATTTATTACATTGTATATACCATTGTATATAATGTGTTATTGTAATATTTTCAAAAATAAATCATATTCTATTCTATTCTACATATCCGTTACAAAAAACACATCTAATAGTTAAACTTGAATTTTCACGGATTGAGTTTTTTGAGTGTGTGCACCCCAGCAGGTGTGTGAATTATTGCAGCCGAACACCTTGCAGTCTTCACTCATACCTGCCTCTAAGAAGATAAATTAAATGTAGGTTGTTGTTAATAATACTAAGTTGGCTAGACCAATTATTAGGAGGCAATATTAAAAACAGAACAATATGACAAGCTGAGCTTGTCATGGTATTGTATGGTGACGTGAATCTAGTATTAGGACCAGTGGCGTAACTTGAAAGGGGATGAGGGGATAAAATCCCCCAAAAGCCTAAATTTAAGAAAGGTATTTGATAACAACTATCCAACTTGTTTGAAATACGGTAGTGAAATGTTTAAATTTTAATTATGCTGTGATATGCTCTTAAGTCAAATTAGCCCTCCCCCCAAAACCAAGTCCTAGATACGCCACTGTTTAGAATGGGCACAAAACTGCAGTGCAGCTGTATACTCTAAAGAATACTTGGAAGGTTTTTTCTTATTAACTGATATGTAGTTTCCAATTTCTCTAATAGATTTCAGCACTTGTCAAGTTAGTTTTGGAGATATCGCTTTGATCTTTGCATCTACGTACTTTTTGTATTTTTTTATTCTGACAGAATATACAATAAAACAAAAAATAGCTGGTGAAGTTTGAATTTCTGTGAGTAGAACATGGGCTGATGTTGATTATGTGGTAGAAAAATCAATAGAATTATTTAAAATTGTCGTTCTTTTTCTGGGAAGTGAGAAATTTCAATTACGGTCAAAAGTGAGGACAGTTTCAATGACGATTTTTGTTCACTGGCAAAAAAATAACAATTGAGCCTGATTTCAAATTACTTTGTTGTAATTTTATTTTCATAAAACTTTGCTTAAATGTATGTTTTATATACATAACCAAACAAAAGTTCCTAGGAGCAAAAGATTAATTTCGAATTGCAATAATAAAAGTGTGCTATTAAAAATGCTAAATGACTAATTAATTATGAAATAATACTACTGTTTCTACTTAAAATTTAGGATTCAACATATTTTTTTACCTATTGACAGAAAATATTGATCAGAAAATGTTCTGAGTGTACATTAAAATCAATAAACAGTTTGGTTGTAAACCTTACTACAATGTATCAGTGACAATTGTTGCCTACAGGTAAAGACCTGCAGGTATTACGCAATACAACACATCGCCCATATGACATCCATGTGTTCCACGCATTACGGCAGCTGCCCTACCCCAACCCTTGTGGAGGTGACAACGGCGGCTGTTCACACCTCTGCCTGCTGGTGCCTGTCCCCGGTGTCGATGCGAGTCCGGACGGGTCAGTTCTTGCAAACATACATGAATTAGTTTTATTTTGAGCAAATTCTCATTTTGAAATTTGTAACTTGAAGTGTTGACTCAAATGCGATAAAAAATTGTAATAACTTTTCACGCTCCATTTTTAGGTAACTATCTAGACGTTCTACATCAAGGCCTTGGATCTAGACATGAGTATTATTTATCACTAATGTTATTATCTGTGTAACTAATACTCAATGTGAGTGAATATTAGTAACATCTATCAGTAAATTAATAACTTACGTAGTTTTTGGATAAATTAGTGTCAACTTCCAGTGTCTCAAATTACGTTAATGATATTTTTATTTTGTAACTGTTTTATAGTTTTTGGATATGTGGCTTTCATTCAAATAACTACATTATTAATTATAGTCTTGAATAAAAGTAAACTTTACCTAGAAATTGTGCTGATCAGGACTGTTTAAGCAATTTCTAGTGTTAAAAATAGTTTTCATTCAAAATTACTACTACTGGATGGCAATAGTAAATATTTAATTAGGTTAAGTAATCGTATTGTGATTGTCCTGTCACAGGTATGAGGACACCAAGATGCCAGTGAGCTACCGGTGCGAGTGTCCTAATCAGTTCTTCCTGGCAGCAGACAATCGTACATGTCTGGCCAACTGCACCAATGGTCAACATCGTTGCGGTGGTGATGACGAGAAGTGTATTCCGTGGTTTTGGAAGTGAGTTTCTCATTATCCTCATATTTAATTCCATTCCGTATCCTCTTCCTGTACCTCTATTCTTCTATTCCATTTCTTGTTCTGTTCCTTCTACAGAACATTCATTTTGTTCCTCTTTCATTCCTCAAAGTTTCCTTTCCTCTTTTTTGTTTCATTCATACTTTCTTTAGCCATCTATTTTTGATAATCCTCTGACCATCATTATTGATCCACACATTTGATGTACGGGATGCAATCTTATAAAATCCTTATTGAAATATTAATGATAAATGTATCCATCTAAGAATAGCTAGATCTAAATATTCAGATGCTACATGTAGAATAGAAGTGGTTGCAAACACATAGCAACCATAACATCATAAAAATAATACATCAAAATATAAACTGGCTAAGTAATAAAGTAGATAGACTCGCCCATCTCTTAAACAGCGAAAAACCAGACTTGTTAATAGTAACTGAACACGGACTATCACAAGAAAACCTTGCTACAACCTGCCTTGAGGGCTACTCACTTGCTGGAGGTTTCGCAAGGAAAGATCACATCAAGGGAGGAGTAGTTGGATACGTGAAAAAAGGACAGGAGAAGGAAATAACACTCATTGAAACAAGCGGACCTGAACCAGAACTTGTATGTGAAACTGCCCTCTTTGAAATAAAGAAAAAAAAGATAAATATACAAGTACTAGGCGTTTACAGACCTCCAAGGGCAAAACTAGACAGTTCAATTGAAGTCCTAACCGAACAACTAAATAGAATCATGAGCTCAAGCAAACAAACGATACTCATGGGAGATATTAATGTGGACAATCTCACGGAAAATAATGACAACACAAAACTTCAAGAACTTCTTGCCACATATGGACATTGTGAGAATGAATCTCCCTCCTACGCGAATCACAAGTGAAACTAAAAAATCAATAGACTGGATCTGCACTAACATAGACCCTGAGAGCATAAAAAACATCCATCATTCTGACAGGCTTATCTGACCATACAGCACAAACATTTTCCCTTAAAACATCAAAAATAAACAAAAAAAACCGCTAAGGAAAGAAAAAGACTATTTACCAATAGAGAACTAACACGGTTCAAGGAAAAACTACAAGCACAAACCTGGGGACCAGAATCTTAATGGAAGAAGATGTCAACCATGCCTATAACTCCTTTCACAGTGCACTACAACTTATATTAAATGAAAACCTGCCCTCTGAAATTAGTCAAAGGAAGACAAAATAAAAAAAGGGACAGGTCTGGGATGACGAATGCAACCAACTGAAAATGCGTACATCAGTGCTTTAGAAATAGAACAGCGTACAGGCCTAGCAAAACATTAAAGCACAAACAGTGGAGAGGAAAAGAGAATATGACTTGAGACTGAAAACACCTAAGGCGAGAACAAACTACAGCACACATTAACCAAGCAGAAAATAAATCAAAAGCACTGTGGCAGGCAATAAATAAAGAAAGAAAAGCAACTACTAACACAAATTATGATCAGCTAAGTCTTCAGCTAAATGGAAAAATAACAAAGGACCCACACGAAATAGCAAACTCCCTTAATGTATATTTTGCAACAATAGCAGAAAACACACTCCAAACAAACAGTAGCAACATTAATCCTGCAAACCCTGACCCAGCTCCAGTCACAAATGAGAAATTACAGTTTTACTTAACAACAAGCGAAGAAGTAAAAAAAAGCTATAGACTCCTTAAAGCCTAAAACATCGTCTGGTATTGATGAAATATCCGCAAAACTAGTTAAAAGATGTAAAGAAGAACTGATAATACCACTAACTAATATAATAAAATAAATCCCTACAGCAAGGTATCTTCCCAACTGTTCTGAAGACCGCCAAAATATATCCAAAATATAAAAAAGGACCACTGAGTGAACCTGGCAGCTACAGGCCAATATCACTCATCCCGACATTCTCCCAAAATAATTGAGGAAAATTTTGTCCTTACCAGACTCCTAAACCATCTCGAACAGCATAATCTACTTACTTACAAACAAACAGCATGGATTCCTTAGGGGTAGGTCAACAACAACAGCCCTGGTACAGCTGACAGAACACATCATAGACCAACTAGAGGAAGGATGTTCAGTAACTAGTCTGTTCCTTGACTTTAGTAAAGCTTTCGACTGCCTCAATCACGATCAGCTACTACAAAAACTAAGAGCCCTAGGCGTAGGAGGTAAAGAAGCAGATTGGTTTAAATGCTACCTCAAGGGAAGAAAACAACTGGTAGAAAATAAATTACACCCAAAATTATACAAACTATAAAAATTCAATCAGCAAACAACTGAAGTGAGAAGAGGGGTGCCTCAAGGATCCGTGCTCGGGGCCGGTGCTCTTCCTCCTCCTCACGAATGATATGCCAAACTGCCTGGATGATGCCTGTTCTACTATAATGTATGCAGATGACACTGTGCTTACCATCTCTAATAAAGTCAATGAAATGCTCGCAATAAACACGACTGCATGCTTCAACCAAACTAAACAATACTGCACAAATTAATGACCTAGTATTAAATGAAAATAAAACCGTACAAATAGTTTTCAGCACAAGAAACAAAATTACAAACCTAGCACCTCTCCTGGACCTGGAAGTAAGCAATGTGACCAAATATCTAGCATCACAATTGACTCGAAATTGTCATGGAAGCCCCACATAGACCCAACTAAGTAAGAAACTCTCCTCAAGTATCTATGTAATTCGCAGAATTAAACAAATATGTAGCATGGAGGTAGCCAAAGTTGCCTACTTTGCTCTTTTCGAAACGCACCTAAGATACGGAATAGTATCATGGGGAGGAACAACAGCGTCCAACATGGGAAAGATTCTTACTCTACAAAAAAGAGCAATTAGATGCCTAGCAGGACTACATCACCAGGAAAGTTGCCGGGAAATCTTTTAAACAACTAAAAATTCTCACAACAATCTCACTCTACATCCGGGAAACCATTCTGCATGCAGTCACTTCACAGCAGTTAAGACATCAGGAACTAAACTACATCCATATAACACAAGAAATGCCACAAACTTCACCCTGCCCTTACACCGCTTAAGCCTCTCTGAGAAGAAACCCTCATACCAATGGAGCGCTGTTTTTCAACCACCTGCAGATCATCTAAGAAACCAGCCACCTCAGTGTTTCGCGAAACCAACTAACAAAATGGCTGCAAGAAAGGCCCTACTATTCAGACTCCGAATTCTTGAGCACCTGAATCAGTGCAGCGGAAGACAAGAGCTCCCTCTGGACATCAAACTTTGTATCAACTTTGCATTATATAACTATGACACAAAAACTATTTCCATTGTATAAATTTTACTAACCACAACTTTTGTTTTATGACGCATGTACTATTCTCTATGATATGTAAATAAAGAAATTGTCTATTGTCTATTGTCTATTGAATATATGTTTCTACAAAGTTAACGTATAAGTGCACTGTCTGATCTTGCAACTTTCATGATATTCTGTTGCTGTAGACTCAGGAAGCGTGCTTGTTAAATGAGATGGTAGAAAGTTCTCATACACAGAAGGACATGTTGTCAATTCTTATACGTGTTATGTATTCTGGATTTATCAACTATAGTGTTATTGAAGTGAAATATACATCAGAAAAAACCATTTAGGCATACATGCCAGAGCAGCGGGCAGCGATGAAAATTACTATTCAGATGATTAAAGCCGTGAGTCCATATGCACTAGGTGCCATCACACATTTGATAAATGAGTCCTTGTCTGAAGGCATGTTTCCACAAAGATGGAAAGAAAGTATAGTTCATCCCCTACCTAAGGTACCCACCCCTCATAGTGTTAATCAACTTAGGCCAATATCGATTTTACCAGCGATGTCCAAAATATTGGAGAAAATTGTTACTAAAGCAATTGATGAAGCACATGGATGATAAGAACATTCTTCCTAAAACTCAATCTGGCTTCAGACATAATCATAGTACTTGCACTGACCCTGATGAACTTATTTTCAGATTTGATTGACTCTAAAGACAGTGGAAAATACAACTCCATTGTTATGTTGGATTATTCGCAGGCATTTGACTCAATTAGTCACAAAATGTTGTTGGCCAAGATGCACTATTACAGCTTTGGAGAAAACGCTATTGAGTGGGTGAAGTCTTATCTTGGAGGAAGAAGCCAGGTGACAAGGGTTGAGGGCGAGACATCTGCCTCTCTAAGTAGGGAGCGAGGTGTGCCTCAGGGAAGTTGTCTTGGTCCTGTACTGTTTAACCTGTACACCTCTGACTTCCCAAAGTGTATTAAACACTGTACGGCTCATATGTATGCTGATGACTGCCAGTTGCATTTGTCCTATGACCCTAGCTCAGTTCAGGTGGCTTTTGCCCATATAAACTCTGATCTTGAAAACATCAGTAAATGGTCTGTAGACAATGGGTTAAAGCTCAATGTTGGCAAGTGCACTGTCCTTCATACTATACCACACAACACAATACAGGCCTTGACAGACAGTGGTGTGGGATTGCTCTTGATGGGGAGTTTTTGACCTTGAGTGACAGGGTGAAAACGCTCGGCATCATGCTTGATAGCGATTTAACATTCTCTGAACACGTCACTTATGTCATACAACGTGCACTTGGCAGATTAAGAGGTCTATACAGATTCAGATCTCTACTGCCGGAATTTGCGAAGCTTCAGCTTATGCAGTCGATGGTTTTTTCCGTCATTTATTACTGCTATCCAGCCTATGTTTACATCGTCACATGTAATGAGTACGCAAAAAGGAAGCTTCGAAACGGACTATCCTATTCCGCCTTTGTGGAGAAGCTAAGATACACCATCTCTTCTCACCGTGAACTGTGGGAGAAAGCTGATATGTCCCCAGCTGCAATACCGATATCTTCTGATGGTCTCGCTTCAACCATACTAAACACATCCAGCAACTCCCAGTGAGATGACAGCACTTTTGAGTTCTGCTGATGAGATGTCATCATCTGTGACCTCAGACGGGGAGACAATGGAGCCTGCTACCTTAGATGATAATACAGATGCTCACTTCACTCCGACAGTATCTAGTGGTAAACATTTGTAATAAATGTGCTGGTGATGATATGGTTCAGTTGTGTGTCATGTGCTACAGGTTCACTAAATAGTACGCCTATAAATATAGATTTTTTAGGAGTAAGACCCATAGAAATAAATTATGCTAGGTTTAAGAAGACGTAACCAAAACACAAGTAAACAAAAAAAAAATACTAATACTAATCTGATACTGTCTCTAACTGTAACGGGTCAAATTCCAGTGTTTTGTTTTTAAATTATTCAAGGTCTAAAAAATAAAATTTCAATTTTGGATAGCCTTTTTAAACTGATAAAAAATATTTTTGTGGTAGGTTTGTGTGAACACTGGCTCAAAGAGGAGGAAATTAAACTAGCTGCACCTGATGGTTATACCTGTGTCAGCGCTTTCCTGTCGGTCAAACCACATTCGCGGGGGTTCGTTGATTTTTACCCGCAATGATGTCCAAAGCATGACATGTGATGTAAATCAATTTGTTTCAGAAGTAAACTTTGAGGCAGCTGCAATTTTTATTGATAGTTTAAAACTTATAATAGTGTCACTTTATCACTCACCATCCGGAAACCCACATATCTTCCTTGAAAATCTTGACAAGTTGCTCTCTTTCTTAGCTAGCTGCCCAAATTACACCTCTATCATAGGGGGGGACTTTAATTTTAATTTTGACGTCACCAAAACTAATAACATGTCAAAACAGTTTTGTAATGTCATGCGCCCAGCATGATTTTTATTACATAAACAATAAAGCAACCAGAGGTGCTAATTGTCTGGACAATGTTCTAGTAAATTACCAAAGAGAATTTAAAATAGATTGTGACATTTTTAACTTTTCCTTTCTCTGACCACAATGGTCTCATAATACATGCACCTTTTGGTTCAGTAAAGAGGAAAAAACAATTAGCGGAAAATAGTCCAGATTCTGTCAGTTATTACAAATTATTTTGTTTCTAATAATGCCTGGGCACACTTGACAGACAAACTAAACACGTATCAGTGGGATGGCATATTGAGTATGAATAAACCAACTGCTCTCAGTGCTTTTCAATTTTTTTTTAAACTGCTAATAGACAATATCAACTATTTTGCCAAACTAAAAAAAGTAAACCAGAATAATTTATCAGTATTAAAACATAATTGGTATACTAATGATCTAGCTGACATAAAAAAAAGATTATTATTTTTGAATGGTATAGTAAAAAATTCTAAATCGGCCCTCAGAACCTGAAATAAAAGCTTTTTTAGACCTGAAGAAACATTATAAAACAATCAGTAAAAAATGCAAAATTAACTCATAATACAAAAATTAATAAATAATAGCAGCAACAAATGTAAAACTGCCTGGAAAATAATAAAAGATAATGGAAAAATGAGTTTTGTAAATAATTCTAACATTGGAATTTCACCTGATTCATTCAATAATTCCTACATCAATTCTGTAAATGAAATAAAAAATAAAATGGGCTGCCCTAGATATGGTTTCAGAGGAGCTTATTAAAAATTTGCCAGTGAATTCTCAAAATTTTGCATGGCGACCAATTACTCCTAATGAAGTAATTACATTAGCCAGCAGTCTTAAAAACTCAAATAGTTGTGACATTTATCTAATGTCCAATAACCTTTTAAAAAATATAATAAAATCCATTGCAAGTCCTTTGTCTTACTGTTTTAAACTTATGTCTTGTGGAGGGAATTTTTCCTGACGAGTTGAAGTTAAGTCGGATATGTCCGGTTTTTAAGAAGGGGCCCAAGGACAAGCCGCAGAGTTATCGCCCCAATTTCGATTTATTCCCGTTTTTATCCAAAATATTTGAAATGTTGGTTTATGACCAGATAAATGCGTATTTTGAAGGAAACAAATTTTTTAAGTAATTTCTCAATTTGGATTTAGAAAGGGAAAATCTACTATTGACGCTGTAGATATGTTGGTGCAAGATGTGCTATCAGCCTTTGAGAACAAGGCTTTTGCTCAGGCCACCCTTTGTGACCTGAGCAAGGCTTTTGAATGTGTAAATCATTCAGAACTGTTAATGAAATTGAACTACTATGGTGTTTTCAGGGTCACAATTAAGTTTTTTTAAATCATACCTTAGCAATCGAAAACAAAAGGTTTGTATAGATGGAGAATGGTCCAAGGAGTTAGTGGTCTCATACGGTGTACCTCAGGGCTCTGTACTGGGGCCGCTCCTTTTTTTTAATTAGTATTAACGATCTTCCAAATTCGGTTAAAGGTAAAACCTATATGTATGCTGACGACACTACATTTTTTTAAATTCTAATAAAAACCTTGAAGAACTTAGATCTCTTTGTCTAAATACTTTAAAAGAGGCTTCTGAATGGTTCATGTCGAATGGATTCCATTTTAAACGAAGAAAAAAACACAAAAAATCTCATTTTCTTTGAGAAAAATTTAATGAAAACTTTCTAAAAGATAACCCTTCTACTAACGTAAAGTTTCTAGGAATTTATGTTGACAAGACTCTTACTTGGGGACCACATATTGATTATTTAAGTATTAAATTATCTCGAGTAATATTTTTATTAAAGCGGTTAACTTATTGTATTCATCAAAATTTACATTAGATCAGTGTACTTTGCAAATTTTCAATCGGTATTCAGATACGGAATAATTCTGTTTGGAAACTGCAGTAGGATAGAGGAAATTCTCGTGCTACAGAAAAAAAGCTGTCAGAACCATTTCTGATGCAGGGCCCTTAGAACATTGTAAACCCATATTTGTAAGCTTAAATATTCCTACAGTGATCAATGTGTATATCTTTGACTTGATCCTGTATGTTTTTAAAAACTCTGATATGCTTACACCAAGCAGTCATAAGTATGACACAAGATCTAAAAACCAGTCAAACATTAATTCTTGTAGATTGACTAAAACATTGAATAGCCACATTGTCATCTCACTAAAAATATATAATAAATTACAAAACTTAATCATTAAATATCCTGAGAAAACCTTCTGTAAAAAGTTGTATAAATGGCTGATAAATAATCCCTTTTATATTCCATTGACGAATTTTTTTTAATTTGAATATCATAGACTTTTGAATTAATATTATTCAAGTTTTGTATAGTTATAATTTTAATTAGACTTAGTTGTACTTGACATGCTTGTATGTATACATGTGAATTATGACTTTGTCAATGCTTCCCTGCTTAACGGCAAATAAATTATTATTATTATTATTATTATTATTATTATTATTATTATGGTAACAGCATCTCGCGGGGGGACGTAGAACGTATTCAGAGACTTTCAAAACTCTGCGGTGCGTTTCATTTTCAACTTGAAAACGTTTTGATCACGTGTCCCCCTTTCGAGATGCTGCCAGCCTGCTACCAGTGGAGTCCGTCTGCAGGATGTTGACTTGCACATTGGTCCACAAGGTCCTATCACACCAGGAGCCGCAGTACCTGAGCGAGCGGTTGTTGTTCCGGGAGGGGGGTCTCGCAACGCAGTACCCGCCATGGCTACCTTCTTGACTTTCGAAAAGTCAGGCATGAAGTCGGGAGGAAAAGTTTTTTCGTATTTCGGCCCTAAATTGTACAATGACCTCCCCCTTAGCCTTAAGCAATACAGTTGCAATTCTTTTAAATTAAAACTTAAGGACTACATATGTGGTGATATAAATAACGTATTTAAGTTGTTAGTGTATAAGTTTTAGTATTTAGTATAATCCAATGTTGTTCCTTTTAGTTTTAATCACAAGTTCTTTGTTTATTTAGTATTTAAGGCCATTAAATGACTTGAGTTGTTCTGCAAAACAGTGTATGTACTGAGAAACGCTTGTAAATAAAGGCATTTTGATTTGATTTGATAATTCCCAAACAGAAAATACATATCATGCACTCTACAACTCAAATTTACTTATGGATCTTGCTTGTTAAATCTATTTAAAAATAGCAATTTAAGTAGCTCCAGTTCACCAGTTTTGAAATTATGTAAGAGTTCATTTTAAGCTTCTTCCTCACCGAGTTTTTTGGATCTCTTCAGACAAACTTGACTCCAGATTCCAGAAGTCAAGTCTGTGACAGTGTCAGTTTCCAGACGTTGCACTGAGAGAAAGGTGAACATTCACATTGAAGTAGTTCTTCCCTTGGAGTATCTGTTTTGTAACGTGCTTGGGTAAATGCTGCAATACAAATTGCCATGAAAAGTTATTACTCTAGGAGAAATAATTTTTGGTTAGCCTAAGAACTCAGGGATTAAACACCGACACTGTACAGATGTGATGGAGAGAAGGACTGTCGTGATGGCAGTGACGAGCCTCCTACCTGCCCGACTCGCAAGTGTCGACCTGGCAC
This sequence comes from Homalodisca vitripennis, assembly GCF_021130785.1. NCBI lineage: Eukaryota > Metazoa > Arthropoda > Insecta > Hemiptera > Cicadellidae > Homalodisca > Homalodisca vitripennis. Next base: position 14,347,536 of record NC_060208.1, read on the forward strand.
CTTCCAGTGTGATAACGACAAATGTACGCCATCAGCCAACATCTGTGATGGCAACAATGACTGTGGTGACAACTCTGATGAGAGGTGAGAATCACTAACCTTGCACAGTTCTAGGAAAACAGGGTGTCGGAAAAGTCCTGCACCATAAAGACTGATCTCATTAACTTGTATTGTTGAAAATATTATTTTTAGAGCAGTTCGAGTGATTTTAGTTTGAGGATCACGAAGAAAGCACCATTCACTAGGTTTTGTTATCTGTGATCTTCTTCCACGAGAGGAAAACAAACCTATAAGATTTCCCTTTTTGGTTTATTTTTCAGTATTGTCAACCAAAACAGTCTAATTTCAACTGATGGTTGACTAATTGGTTAGATAATTTAATGCATAAAACTCAATTAATTTCCTTTTATAAGATTGATCGGTTCATGACGTATTTTGTAGCTTCATCCAAATTCTTATCATGACCTTTAAACCAATAAGTGGAAGCAATGTTTACTTTACTGATAGTCCCTTTCTCTAATTTAGAAACTTTGTTACACATGTTTAGGATGCTTTTGAGAATGTTGTTGAATTGTGCAAGGGAAGTGAACTAAGGAACCTGATTAGTACCAAATTGAACATCATTCTTGAAAGAATTCAAAGTAGGTCTAAGAAAGTTTATAAATTACATAAGAAAATTAACTAATAGGAAAAACTAACTCTTTCATCTAAAATTCAAAGAACTTTGTAGATAAGTCGATTTCTGGAGTCGACTGAAAGGATAGTTAATTTTGACATTGACTGTCCATTCACAAATGTACCATTTTCAGGAACTCTCACAATATTTGAGTTATGTCTCAAAGAAAATCAAGTTGCATTAAAATCAAAGGACCCATAGTTGTGAAGCTGCTAGGACCATGCAATCAATGTAATTGAGTTTGAGAGTAAAACGTACCATCAAGACGTCAGTGGGTCTTCACTTTCACCTATTTTTGCCAATGTCTTCATGTAGGAATTTTAGCAAACGTTTAGCTCAGTTTGAACCGAGGATTTGGTGGAGATATGTGCATGATAACCAGCAGTGCTGCTAACCACAAAAAATCTGCACTAAATGAAATTTCAGACAAAAGACTTTAGCTCTTATCTTATAACAGTGTAGTTCTTTGAAAAGACGGGGATAAATTAGGAATACTTTTGTCACATTTTAGTAAAATGTGTGGGTCCTTCCGAAGCATGCTGAACTTTGATAGCTTCCTGGTAATACTTTACCCAAACTTTTGTTATTTTATCTTAGAACTAAACTTGTTCTGGTATTAAACGGTACTCATTTCTTCCCACAGGTACTGCAACTTGACTTGCCCAGACCTGGAGTTCAAATGCAGATCGAACGGCCGGTGTATTCTCAATGCCTGGAAGTGTGATGGAGACCCTGACTGCAAGGATGGATCTGATGAGGACCCTGAGATGTGCTGTAAGTATCTTGAGCAATTGCAGACTGTAACTGTGTGGCAGAAAATAATTATAGTGCATTGTCTTGTGTTAGTAATGTCAACATTGTTGTCTGATTTCATTGTCTTATATTCTTGACTCCATCTGATTTCAGATAACAGACAGTGTGATCCTGAAACTGAATTTACCTGCAAGAACAAACGTTGTATTCCTAAACTGTGGGTCTGCGACTTCGACAACGATTGTGGTGATGATTCAGATGAACCTGCTTATATGTGTCGGTAAGTCTAAGTCTACCAAGTTACAATTTTCCAATATCACTGGGTCTACTTGATTATAAACGTTCCCATTAGTATTTTCTAAGTATCTTCCAATCTTATCTCTTCCAGATATCTGAGTAATTCCTTTCTCTTCTCTTAAGTATTTTAGAGTATTACCGGTAACCTATGTTTTCCGGTCCTCTGTAAATATGATTCCTTCCTTTCATTTGTTAGCACTGGTTTTCTCTTTCTAGTAACATAAATTTCTATTCCTTTGAATGATTCTGGATAAGTTTGTTAATTGGGAAAATCCGATTTATGAAATTTTGTTCTGGGAGTATTTAATTGTTTTTTAAATACAATTTTAGAGTTTTTTGAGAATTTAAAAATAGTGTATCTATAAAAAGAAGGTATTGTCAATTTTTAAGCCTTGAAGCATTTTAGCCGAATTATGTCTTGAGAAAACTCAACTTTAAATGGATAAAATAAATTGTATGCTCCATCTTATATGAAACTTGTGGTAAATTGGGTCCAATTTAATACAAAAACTGATACAGATTTTTTTGTGATGGATCTCAACTTGTACAGATTTCAAAACAACCAAGCTACTATATGGAGTCCCACAAAATTTCATACTCAGTCCGATTTTGTTTTTAGTGACGTCAACAACATTGCTTTATCGTTACAGATCTATATAGCCAACTATAGAGGAAACACATAGTCATATAGTCATATGCAGAAGAAATGACTCTCTGTTTGGATCAATTTTGTTCAAAGATTTGTGTTCAACAATCTAAACACCAAAATTTCAAAACATTGCAGAAACGCAAAACACAAACTTTATTAATTTTTCTCTGTGCTATGTGGACCTTGACTGTAGTGCAGCTGTCATGTTGTATGACACCATGGTTGAGTATGTCCATTCAACTAAATTCCTAGGAATAAACCTTGATCAAATTTTGATCTGAGAATTTCACATCAGTTCAGTGTGTTCAAAATTATCCTACGCCATTTATGTCTTGATAAAGTTGGCTAAATACTGCCCTTCTCAGGTACTGATGATGGCGTATGATGAACTGATTTAACCGCTTTGTCATGCAAAATAGCTCAATAGCTTAAATATATGGGAATTTTCTTCAATCTTGTCAGGTCTTCTTTTGGAATCTTCGCCCTTAATCTGTGACTTTTCTAAAGCAGATCTTTTGAGCTGCAAGATATATCACTATTTTATTTGTAATAATAACAGGGTTGTTATCCCAACTAATTATATCAAAGTACAAGGTCAATTTGGCAGAATAAAAAAGAGTGCTTCCCTTAGTATTAGCCCAATAGCATGACCAATTTGACGTCCTAGCATAGGTACATTTTCTAATGTCATAAAGCTCAATTTCACTTTTAGTCTTATCCAATTTTATCTTTATTTTGGTTTATAATGGCTGGACATAATTTAGTACCAAATGTATATTGTAGTCCCTTAAAATGAGCAACAATATAATTTAAAATGTTATTGTGTTCACAGACAGAAGAACTGTACCACTGGCTGGCAACGTTGTCCTGGCCGCACCAACTATCGCTGCATCCCCAAATGGCTGTTCTGTGATGGAAAAGATGACTGTAGAGACAACAGTGACGAGTTGCCCCAACACTGCCCCAAGTGCAACCCTGCGACTGACTTCCAGTGCAAGAACAACCGCTGCATCCCCAAGTGAGTTCTTTGATTGTCTATCTGGTCAGGAGACAAACCAATCATACCGGTGACTGGTGAAATATCAGGTATTCTAAGGTATATAGCTGTAATTTTGTGCTGTATGTGTTCTATGCTGCTTATTTCAGCATACTTTGGAGATATGCTGAAATCTCCAAGGGTTCTTACACCTAGCTGCTTTGACTGATTTTTAGTCCCAATAATTAATGTACAGCTTTTTTACAAGAGCCAGTTACTGCACTGTGTACGGGTCAAATCTTGCCTGAACCAGACCACATTTTATCAATACTGTCAATCTCCTACTGGACAACTCTTCCTCCTTACTCTGCTTGTGACTCTCCTTAAGCTGATCTATAGTTGTTGATAAATCAGAAGAGTCAGACTAAATAAGAAATCATCCCCCTTTTTCAAAACGCAAACATTTTGACAACAGAACATATTTATAGCTGATTTATACTATAATTGAATCATTGCTGCTTTTGCAGACGCTGGCTCTGTGACTTTGAGAACGATTGCGGTGATTACTCTGATGAACATGAAGATGTGTGCAAAGGCTCCTACCGTGCCTGCAGTGAATCGGAAATGAGGTGCAACAACGGCAAGTGTATACCGACTCACTGGCGCTGCGATCATGACGACGACTGTGGGGACGGCAGTGATGAAGTCAACTGTGGGGACTTCCAGTGCAAGGTCAGTCACTTGCTTTCTAGCAAGGTCGAACATGTCTAATTCAAAACAAATATAAATTTGTTAAATAATTTAAGCCTCTTAAATTTTAACTAAAACTGTGTTTAGTGAACAAGTTACATACATTTCAATTTTAAATCTCATAAAATCACAAGGGTTTATTCTTCAATAATAGCCATTAAGCTTGCATTCCAAGTTTATTGCGAAGTTCATTCAATATTTCTGTAATTGAACTGTTAAAATCAGTGTTTTACACATAAGTATTATACAAGCAATATTGTATTGTTGGTTTGGTAAAACAATATATTTCATAGTTTCAATGATTGTCAACATCTCATATAACTTTATATTTTAATATGTAGTAATATATTTAAAGTTGATTTCTATTTATAAATGTAATACTAACAAAACTTTTTCTTTATACAAATGATCATAATTTAATTTTTAATTTTGAGACCAAAATAATTGTCATACATACTTATTTTTAGAACAAAGGGGCTCCTCTTAATCATATAGTTGTGGAAAAAGAGTTTTAGGACAATCTTATAGAAAAATTATCTAGAAATTATCAAGATTTTATTGTCCTGTTATAGAGTTTCTGTTGTTTTTGTTTATTTTTTATAATGAAAAAACACAAACTGATGGTTTTTCTACATGGATAAAACTCAAATATTAAATTTTTTTGAACCGTCCAAATTAAAGCCAAACTATTTCAGTTTTTTCCGGTATTTGAATAGTTGTCAAGTCACAAATTTTATGAAAGTTTATTTATATTATCTTTTTTTAAGAATGTGTTTTTTAAGTTATAATTCCCTTGGGCTGTTGAAAATTTAATTGTATTCAATTCCAGAACGGAACATTCCAATGTGATAGTGGCCATTGCATCGCATCTTACTACCGTTGCGATGGGGACAAGGACTGCCGAGACTTCAGTGATGAAAAGAACTGTCCGCCACGGTATCCGAACGGGCGCTACTGTCCTGACAGCAAGTTCGAGTGTAACAACAGCATCTGTATAGAGAAGGACGACAAGTGTGACAGCATTGATGACTGCGGAGATGGCTCGGATGAGGAACCAACACTGTGCTGTGAGTAACCATTATCATCAGCTGACTGCGCATAACTTTTCCCATTCCTTGTTTTTCTGTTCCAGTTACTTAATGAACTGTGATAATGACGGTTGTTTACGTCTTATTAGATTGCTATTTTATTTGTTTTGGTATATTCTAGTCCATACGATGATTACGTGTTTTACTTTACAATTAGTAAGCAAAGAATCACAACGTTATTCTACATAATCTTTAAAATTCTGTGGAAAACTGTTGGAGAACTTGTTTTTTTATGAAAATCAAATTTAAAAGCATATACAATAAAATAAAAAGTATTAATTTTGGTAAAGTCAGTTTTTCAAAGATTGCAAAGAATTTCTGATTTAAATTTTACTGCTTATGAAAATATAAACATTACAAATCCTGACAAAATTGGCATATTGGAATTAAATTTGGAAATACAAGTAATATAGCCAAATAGTAGTTGAACAGATAACAATACCACAGCTGCAATGAACTAATAATTAATTCAAGTTTTTCTCAAAGTCAGAAATATTGATTTTTTTATACATTTTGTACTTATATGACATGAAAGAGGATATCATAAGGAATGATTCTACTACAAAATTATCATTCTAGGCATAAATATTACAGGATTACAATCATATTGGTAAAAATGTGCAGATTTCCTCAAATGAGTCCAGTCTTTTTGGCTAGTAAGTCTCATTTTTGTTTGGATAGTCTTCAAAGGGTTGAGACATGTGTTTAGACTAAGTAAATAGCTTGGAAAAATATACATGTTGTGTAAAGTAAAAGTCATAAGAAACCTCATTTAGGTAATGGCAATATTAACTACTTAAAATAGAGTCAAGATGTCATTAGATCACATAGATGTATCTAGGTGGTTTGCATCAGAACATGACTTTAACATTAGAGCACTGCTAGTTTATCAGTAGAGGTTGCCACACTCTGCAGATTACTGATAGTATATCAAACAATAAAGGATGTTTAAATGTGAGAAATCATGGATTAATGGATTTTTTTTTTTTATTCTATAAACATTTTTTTTTCTTCCTGAGGGAAAAGGACAGTTTGTCCCTGCGCTTAGCCCTAAAAGGACCTTTGCGCCTCCCTTACTTTAATTTTTTGTCCTCAAAGCCCGAGGCTTTTGCAAAAACTAATCAGATTGGAGGGCTCCTGTTCCCTGATATCCTTGGGGCTGAGGAGATATGCTCCCAGGTATCTTTTCCGAGTTTCTAAGATGGCAGGACAATCTAACCAAATATGCTCTGCTGATTCTTCTTCTTTTCCGCAGAGTCTACATTCGTTAGTCTGGCTAAGGTCTATAAACATTAATAAATTCTATAAACTCGTAGCAATATTGGTATTGATTGGCTCTTTTTGTGAGACTTTCCGTAATGAATCTTAAGATTATTTACCAAAACCATTTCTTTAAGATTATACTGTAATTATGTGGGAATGTATGAGATATAATTATGTTCGTAAATAACATTTAAAATGGATCCACAGCTACGGCGGTATCGTGTGCTGGGAGAGGCCGCTACCAATGCGAGAACGGACGCTGTGTGTCTATGGATGTCGTGTGCAATGGAGTGGACAACTGCGGAGATGCAAGCGATGAGAACAACCACACACTCTGTCACTCTATGGCCCCGCTCAGCCACTGCGAGTTCATGTGCGACAACAAGCGTTGCGTACGGGACGCACTTGTCTGCAACTACGTTGATGACTGTGGCGATGACAGTGATGAGAAGGGATGCCGTAAGTTATTTCTAGATTATTCAGCAAAGCCATAGAATAATTTATTGAACAAAATAAGAAATTTCTGGATGTTGAGAGGGGTGTAGTACCAACTTCTCTAAAGTTGAACACTTTAAACTTAATGTGATAACAGTATATTGTGTGCACTGACAAAATGAATACTGTGCACCCACAATAAATGGGGTACTCACACTTCTCAAATCTCAAGTATGTGCCATGAAAACTGGCAAGAATAAAATTGGTAAGACTTTTCCATTCTATATCAGAGGTCTTCGGACATCACGAAATTCTTGCTAGAGCTGTAGTTCTGTCAGTCTGTACTATTTAGCGAGTGTCTACGTAGTTTGCAAATAACCCGATAGATCATGGGGTAAATAATTAATAGGGCAATAAAACTCTACATCAGTTTTGTGTTTTATTGGCTTGCACAGTTTCTTCACATCATCAATATTTTACAAGAGTGTGCTGTATGTAGTGATAGATCAGTAAGGGCTAAGTTTTACATTCTTTATTTTTTCAAAATAATATACCATAGGTGCCAAGAAACATTTTTTATAAATATTTTGTATTTCTTTTTACTAAAAGGTGCTAAGATCAATATTCTTTGCCAGATTACAATGAATTCTGTCCACCGTTCAACCCTCTGGCCAACCTTAGCGTGGGTGGTTGTGAACATTTCTGCAAGAACCTCACCAAGAGCTATGTCTGCAGCTGCTTCACCGGATACGCTATCTACCCCTTCAACCGCAAGCAGTGTGTCGGTAAGTGGCCCACAGAATCTTTCTAGTGACTGGAAAAACAGTTCATTACCTTCTCCTATTTATGCTGCCCCAGTGCCGGCCATTGTGTTTATATTTACAAATCGAGTTTGGTCGGTTGGCATGATTAAATATTTATGTCCGAACATGTCATCGCGCTTTTAAACCTTAATTTTACCTCACTTGAGATTTAATCTTGAATTTTACTCACCATAAGTGACCATAAAGTCACATAACTGTAAAGTTAATTCAAGTCTTCAAACAGTTGGTAAATCAAGCTGTTTTTTCTTGCAAATTTTATTAATAAAACTGGTTATGTATGAGCAAATTCTAAGGTAAATCTTGACCCAACCTATGATTTAACCACAGTGTACTACAAAGTTATTCATGCAAGACAATAAGCAAATGCAGATAACTATAACTTTATTATAGTCAGTATTAGTATTTTAACAGAGGAATATTACATTTCCCACAATCTCTGTTATCCTCTTGTGTACTTAGTGACAATAAAGTATCTTGAATCTTCTGATAACTAGTCACTAAAATATACTTCCACAACATCTTTAAAAAAATTTCTATAAAATGTTGGCTCTTCATATCTTGATTTTTAGTATTTTGAAATGTTAATATGGGAAAAACTATGAAATAATAAAAAACAAAATATGCAAAAAACCTTTAAAACGAGATAAGGACGATGATTTTACCCGTCACAGATATTTTGAGCGAGAATAGATTTTTAAGAGCAGTAAAATTGTTTTACAGATCTGGATGAATGTGCTCTCGGTCTGCACAAGTGCTCCCACATCTGCACAAACCTAAACGGTACATTCAGCTGCTCGTGTCAGGCTGGCTTCACTCTGGTCGATGGTACAAGCGGTGTGTGCCGGGCTGACGATCCCAATGTAAGTATATAAAGTAGATACCTATAAGTCCATAAAACATTAAACAGTAAAATAATTATTAAGAGAAATCTTATTAAAATTGATTTTATATTTAAAAGTCAGCATGTAATGGCAAAATTGTTTGAAATTGAAGAGTATTGCTTTACTACATTTAACATTATCATAGCTAATTAGTTAGCGTTATTGTTTATTACTGAACTACTGCAAAAGGTCTTTTCTATATTTGAAAATCTGTTTTATGATTTTTCTTGAAATTGCTTATATTTGTATGTCACTCTACCGTAATTATTGTAATCACTCTATGCATTATGCAACATTGTATGTGATCCTAGACCAGGTATTTGGGAAATTTGAGATGGTAGGATATGATCTAGATATTCTGTTGGTCTACTGTTCATTGAATGGCTTTCTAAAATTAGTGTTTAAGAAATGTATGCTGACAATTGCTGCAAATCAGAACTTGCAGCCTCTCAGTACTTTTACTGTCCATAGTTTCCATTTAATGTTTGATTTTCTTCATAATATGCTTGTCACTTGTAAGTATATACTTTGCTAGAGTAAGTAGCAATGATGCTCTTCCAAATCATGGCATATATCTCAAAGGCCACAGTTCCAGTTAGTAGCAAGTCCTACAGATAGCAATGATAGCAAGACAATACAGAGTTTTACTACATTATAAAGAGTTGTAAAAGAGCCAAAATTAAGAATGAATATTGTTACTTGCATGAAACTGAAGGAGTGACCTTCCTTCTTGAATGGAAGAGTTGTCATTGTGAATATTCAGAGAGACAGGTCTGACAATGTTCATAATTTCAGGCCTCTGTGCTGTTCTCCAATGGGGAGGAGATCCGAGCGTACGAGGTGACAAGCAAACGTGAGATAGACGTTATCAGTCAGGAGAAGCACATCGAGGCATTAGACTTTGACCCCACCATGGAGATGGTGTTCTGGGTGGACTCCAAGGAGAGGAAGATCAAGAGGTCATACATGGTGAATGCTAGAGGAGGCCAGGTCAAGGTCGGCTTCGCCCAGGAGCTCAATCTCAAAGGTAAATTGTGTGAAGTGGTCTATAAGTAACGACTTCCAGTGTCGATTTTAGAATGTTTGCTTTGTAGTACATACAGAAACTATTATGAACATAATCAGATTTCTCTGATATTTGTAGCAAAATGTAATGAGATTTTCAGTAATATAGTAATAATAACCAACTTATTACAACAATATTCATATATTTTTCTAAATTTGAAAAATTAATCAACGCAAGTATTTTATGTATCTATTATCTATTACCGTGTAAAAAAGCAAATTCATGTTTTCATTATACTCTAATTTACAAATATAAACACTAATTCGTTAAAAACATAATACTTTAACAAAATTAAAGGAAAGTTCAA